>NW_023425575.1:1127500-1239134 GCF_014108245.1 Pipistrellus kuhlii
TTAGGCCATTTGGATTTTAATACCAGATAAATCCAGACACCAGGCTGAGTCCTCTGAGTGACTCTCCTTGGTCCCTGATAAAACTGTGTTCTCTGAGTTTGCCTTCTTGCCCAATGGGTCTGTGAGGACCCCTGGAATGAACAGCAGTACGAAATCTGCTTCTGCCTTTAAAAAAAAAAATAAAAAAATAAAAAAATATATAGATAGATAGATAGATAGATAGATAGATATATTTTATTGATTTCAGAGAAGAAGGGAAAGGGAAAGAAAGATAGAAACATCAATGATGTAAGAGAATCATTGATAGGCTGCCTCCTGCATGCCCCCCTCTGGGGATCGAGCCCACAACCCAGGCAGGTGCCCTGACCGGAATCAAACCTGGGACCCTTCAGCTAGGGCTGCCTATACCTTTATTAGAAGTTCAAAACACTGTCCACCCATCACCTCTAGGAAGAATACTAGTATAACATTTTTCCTGAGACCTCAGTGCCAAGAAATATTGACATTCCCCGAGGGACCATCTGCTGTCTCCTCACAATATATGATACACACTAGTACCATATAATGTAGCAGGATTCTCTTGTTGTGTCGGATTAGACACAAGCTGATAGCTAATGTAACCCAGAGGATCCTTCAATTTTATGTTACATGCTAACATTAGTCATTTACTCAGAATCATATGAATACTATATTCTTTTTTTTAATATACATATTTTATTGATTTCAGAGAGGAAGGGAGAGGGAGAGAGAGATAGAAACATCAATGATGAGAAAGAATCATTGATCGGCTGCCTCCTTGCACAGCCCCCCACTGGGGACCGAGCCCACAACCTAGGCATGTGCCCTTGACTAGAATCAAACCTGGAACCCTTCAGTCCATAGGCTGATGCTCTATCCACTGAACCAAACCGTCTAGGGGACTATATTCTTTATTTAAATTTCCTTTCTTTTTGTTTTGTTAATCCGCACCTTAGGATATTTTCCCATTGATTTTTAGGAAAGAGTGGAAGAGAAAGGGAAAGACAGAGAGAGACATAGATGCTCTCAAACACATCGATTGGCTGCCTCCTGGGGAGGAGCCGACAACCAAAGTAGGTGCCCTTGACTGGAATCAAACCTGGGACCCTTTGATCCACAGGTGGACGCTGTATCCACTGAGCCAAACAGGCTAGGGCATGAATACTATTTTTAAAAAAATATATTTTATTGATATTTTACGGAGAGGAGGAAGGGAGAGGGATAGAGAGCTAGAAACATCGATGAGAGAGAAACATCGACCAGCTGCCTCCTGCACACCCCCTACCAGGGATGTGCCCGCACCAATGTACATGCCCTTGACCGGAATCGAACCTGGGACCCTTCAGTCCGCAGACCGACGCTCTATCCACTGAGTCAAACAGGTTTCAGCGAATACTATTTTCTTGATCCTAATTTGCCCTGATGTTGGAGTTAAATTCAAAGTTTATTTCACTCTGGATACTGAACTGGTTTTACAGGCCACTACCAATCCATTAGGCAATAAAGAAAAGAATAAAACAAACGTCACCTGGGCCTCGGCCATCTCCTGCAGTTGGGGGAAATGGTCAGCAGCCGGTGTACTCGTCTTTGTCTCCTCTCGATATGTCCGAAATTTCTAGTTAAAAATCCCGCTCTCCAGCTGAAAGAGTTCCTAGGAAGGACAATATTTAGGTCCTGGAACCTCCGCTTTCTTCATTCTTTTCTTCTCTCTTGTCCAAACCTGTGGGGCGAAGAGCAAGATCACGTTCAGGGTTACATTCCCCTGGCTACGCACTCACCTTTACCCACGGTCCCCAGTATTCTGGCTCAGTAGTTCGTTCCCTGGAGAGCACACCTGAGGTGATGAAACAGAAGACCCTGGAGATATAAGTAGCTTGAATGTGAGAGAGTGGCAAAGGAGAACGGCACAGCACTGTGCCTCAGTGGCAGGTAAATTTCAGAACAATAATAGAAATGAGGTCCTGCGGGCAGTGAGGAACTGTGAATCTTTCCTTTAAACTACAGCCCAGCTGGGGTGGCTCAGTGGTTGAGTGTCAACCTCTGAATCAGGAGGGCACTGTTCCATTCCTGGTCAGAGCACATGCCTGAGGTTGGGGGCTTGATCCCATGTCAAGGGTGCAGGAGGCAGCCAATCAGTAATTCTCTCCCATCATTGCTGTTCCTCTCTCCCTCTCCCTTCCTCTCTGTAACAAGTCAATAAAAAATATATTGTAAAAAAATCTTATTAATTTTAAATATGCTGAATGGTTCACCTACCCCCAAGACTTTTATTTCTGCGGGTGGAAAAGACTGGGAGGATGTGGCGGAGAGATCTAGTCCAGGAGCCTGAGCTCAAGGTGGAAGCACCGGCGCCCCGAGCCTCCACGCCTTCCGCTGTCACACATCTCGGCACCAAAGACAGTGCCCCCTCCCGCCCCCCGCGGGGTTAACCCCCAAACCAGGCCGGCTGCCCGCACACTGACCTCCCTTCACCATCCCTCCGTCACCGGCTCCAAGTTTCCGCAGAGCCTGAGCCGGACGGGCCGCCCGCCGTGTCACTGACAAACTGCAGCCCGCTGTCAGCCACCAAAGGCGGTGACCCGCGAGACCCTGACCCCTGACCCCTGACCCCCAGACCCTCCGAAGAGGATCCGTTTAGACCGTTAGTCACTGACCACCAGCGACGACCCCCCCTACCCCCGACCCCACGACTGACCCCCAAGACACCACGTTCCCAGACACCCAGTAGAGTCCTCCGTGCTCCCCGCCCGGCGCTACCTTCACCCACTCACAGGGGCTGCCACCCCTACCCCACCCCCGCCCCCCGCCAGCCGACGGACACCCCGCGCACGGCCGGACCCCCTCCGGAGCCTGCAGCGACCTCTGCAGGCCCAACTTACTTCCCCAAACGTCTCCCTCCTGGCCGCCGCTCCAGAGAAGGTCCCCCGACCGCGGCACAGGGAGGTTTCTGTCCCGTTTCTATGGAGAACGGAATACGGGTTCCGGGCTTTCCCTTATGACGTCATGGGCCCGCGCCGCCGCCGCCTCGGCAACCGGGCGCCGCCATCTTGGCACGCCTGACGTACAGAGGCTTCTGCGTCCGCGGCCGGCCGACGCGACGCCGAGAAGAGTCTGGCCCGCCAGCCCTTAGATGGGAATATGGAGAGGCTTTTCAGAGGCCCGAGGTCCCAGCAGGCCCGTGACGTGCGGGGAAACTCACGTGTTGTGGGGGACACTTCAAAGGCCGGAGCCCATCGGCACCTAAAGGGCCCGGCGTACGTTCTGAGCCGCCGTTACGGCTGTGACGCCTCCGCTTGGTGGAAAAGTAAAAAAAGTTCCGGACACCCCAGTCACTAGTCTTAATTGCGAAGAGATTTAGGGGCCGTATAAAAACGTAAGCAGGTTTGGCAGAAAAGCAGGCGGGGCGATAAAAAACCGTGTAGGGTTAGCGCCGTGAGGCGGGAGCGCGTGGGCGCCGCCATCTTGGGGGAAGTGCGGTTCCGTACAGAACTAATGGTCTTGGGAGCTCAGCGCGCACCCGGCAGGTGGCAGTGCGTTCTGAGAACCAACCAGATTTGGAAAAAGGAGGCGGTCCAGGGGAGGGTGATCACAACGTGAGCAGAAACGAAGGACGTAGCCAGGCTCTTTGCAGCCTCATTCTAACCTGCCCGAGCGCAAAACATGCTACATGCATCCTAAGCAGGCGCTGAGCTGCCTTTCACCATCCATGAGTCTGTATTGTATGAATAGACTCTTTCTGTAGGAAACCTTTTCATCTGCCTTCTTTCACACAACGTAATTGTTTGCTGCTGTTTTAATTTTACAGACAGGAAGGGAGAGGGATAGAGAGTTAGAAACACGGATCAGCTGCCTCCTGCATACCCCCCACGGGGGATGTGCCCCCAACCAAGGTACAAGCCCTTGACTGGAATCGAACTTGGGACCCTTCAGTCTGCAGGTTCCATCCACTGAGCCAAAACCGTTAGGTCAACATAATTGTTTTGAAGTATCAATAAGTTCCTTTTGTTGCTCAATATTCCACTGTACAGGTAGTCCAAAATATGTTTAATCGTTTATCAGTGGGACTTTTAGGTTGCTTCCTTTTAGGTGGTTTCCTTTTTTGGATATTGCAAATGGAGCTTCTAGGAACATTTAAAAAATAAAACAACCTCAAAGAGTTAAATTTCCCAGTCGTATGCATCTGTATCACCTCACCAAGTGGTCTTTACTCGCCATTTGCAGGCCTGTGACCCATGCTAGCCCTGCTTCAGCTCCCATTGATAGTGGCTTCAGCTCTGAGCTAGAATCCTCACTCACCAGGAGGCTCCAGAGATCCTGCGGAGGCGGGCTGTGCACAGACAGCAGGTTCATCTACTTGCTCACATGATGTTCAACCCCATAGGCCCTTATAATTCCCAAGATGTACCTGATAAATATATCCCCGGGCCAAAGCAGGAAGTCAGCTGCATCTTCTGACTCCTCCATCAAGAGTACTATGTTGGCCCCGTTTCTGAAATGAGATGCTAGAATTGTCCTTGCTTATGCCTTTGGCCTATCCTGTCACCTTTACAAGGTGATTCTTGTAAAAAACAAATCAGTCATGAAATTTGCCTGTTCTCAATTATCTAATGATTGCATCCCAGAATAGAATAAGTATTGAGGTGACTAAATTTAGGTGATTAAAATATTTGAGTGAATTTACCCAATAATCCTGGGCTTGTGATGTAAATACAAGACAGTGACTGAATATTTCTATTTCTTGTTCTCTAAGCAGGACATCTTTATTGGATCAAGGAAATGATTGGGTAGAGCTGCGGTTGGCAAACTGCGACTCAAGAGCCACATGTGGCTCTTTGGCCCCTTGTGTGTGGCTCTTCCACAAAATACCACGGCCTGGGTGACTATTTTGAAGAAGTGGTGTTAGAAGTTTAAGTTTAGAAAATATGGCTCTCAAAAGAAATTTCAATCGTTGTCCTGTTGATATTTGGTTCTGTTTACTAATGAGTTTGCCAACTACTGGTGTAGAGGAAAGAAAACAAGAGCCCCACTCAGAATAGTGAGGAGGAATGAAAAGAAGATAGGAAAATCACATGTCCAATGAAGCACATCACAAAGGTGGTGGGATCTTTGAAGTGGCAACTCTTAAAAAATGATAAGCCTGTGAACAAAAAATAAGAATAAGGTTTTTCTACAATATATCCTAAGGGAATTTTACCTCCTTAATTTCCCAACCTTTCCTCCATTTGAACCAAGGTGATCATACTGTTACTTATTCTGAGAATCCTAGTCCTTTTATATTCACACAGACATTGAGTTTCTCAACACACACTCTGTGTAGGAAGAAAACACTATCATATACCTGTCCCTGTCCCTCAGTTCATATCTTACTTCATGAAATGGCAACTGCAGATAATGTTTATGTTTCACAGCTACATCTTTCTTGAAAGACATTCTTGTTCCATTTCTGGTGAATCAGACTCTCTTGGATCTTTCAACCTCACCATCTCTTTGTTAACTCCCTACTTCATAGTGTTCTTTTTTTATTTAATACTTTTATTGATTTTAGAGAGGAAGGGAAAAGGAAAGAGAGAGAGAGAGAGAGAGAGAGAGAGAGAGAGAGAGAGAGACATCAATGATGAGAGAGAACCATTGATTAGCTGCCTCTTGCATGCCCCCTTCTCGGGATAGAGCCTGCAACCCGGGCATGAGTCCTAACCAGAAATCAAACAACGACCTCCTGACCACTGAGCCAGGAGGCTCACCACTGAGCCAGGAGGCTCACCGGCCAGGCACAACTGCTCGTCCTTAAAATACTTTAGTAAATATTCATCTTTCTAAATTGTTCTAAGACCATAAACTTAAAAAAAAAAAAGAAAGAAAAAAGAAAAAGAAGGTGGAAGAAATTTTCTTGTAGGGAAGATGATTTTCATTCCTCGAACAAAAAGTCTGCATTCATTCACGAGTGTCTGTGGAGACAGTAAAATACATGTGACAAGTGTGCAAATCAGGAGATGGGAATTTTGGAGTATTTATAGAGTAATAGCTTAACTTATTAGAATAGAAGAAAGATTTTTAAAAAATAATAGTTTCATTTATTTTTAAAATATATTTTTATTGATTTCAGAGAGGAAGGGTCAGAGAGAGAGAGAGAGAGAGAGAAAAACACCCATGATGAGAGAGAATCATGGATCGGCTGCCTTCTGCAAGTCCCCCACTGGGGATCGAGCACACAACCTGGGCATGTGCCCTTGACCAGAATCAAACCTGGGACCCTTCATTTCACAGGCCAATGCTCTATCCACTGAGCCAAACTGGCTAGGACTAGAGGAAAGATTTAAGAATTATGAGAACAGCCGAGGCCTGTTTGGCTCAATGGCTAGAGTGTTGGCCTGTGGACTGAAGGGTCCCGGGGTCGATTCCGGTCAAGGGCATGTACCTTGGTTGCGGGCACATCCCCAGTGTAGGGTGTGCAGGAGGCGACTGATCGATGTTCTCTCATCGATGTTTCTGATTATCTCTCTCCTTTCCTCTCTGTAAAAAATCAATAAAATATATTTAAAAAAAAAAAAAAGAATTATGAGAACAGAGCAGGAAATGGCAAACAGAAGCTTTGGATGATTTCAGAGAGGGGCAAAGACAAGTCTCTTAGTTCGTTTAGGCTATTGTAACACAAAACAACAAATTTATTTTTCACATTTCTGGAGGCTGAGACGTCCAAGATCAAGGCGCCAGCAGATTCAGTGTCTGGCTAGGGCCTTCATAACCTAATCACCTCTCCAGGGCCCCATCTTCTGAAACCACCACCTTGAGGTTAGGATTTTAACATATACATCGTCAGGGATGCAAACATTTAGTCTATAGCAAGATTTAAGAAACCATATAAACAGATCAGGTTATGGTGTGGGTTTAGCATCCCACAGGGGGTTGGATGTTAGGAATCACTACTGGGAAATATTGGGAATCACTATTAGAAAGGTTTTTGACCTTTCTAATGCCGCGACTCTCTAATACAGTTCCTCATGTTGTTCCTTAGGCTCTAAGACCATTGGAATACACAGATATTTACATTATGATTCATACCAGTAGCAAAATTACAGTTATGAAGTAGCAACGAAAATTATTTTATGGTCGGGGGTCACCACAACATGAGGAGCTGTATTAAAGGGTCGCGGCGTTAGGAAGGTTGAGAACCACTGCTCTAGTTAAAGACTATGCTCAACTCAAAGATCTCTGTTGGAACGAGGCCTGGAAGGTGGACTTTCATAGCAATGGAGGTGGAGGAAATAGGAAGAGGCACGAAGGCAATGAATAAGAGATGAGTTGACCTAGAAAAAAAAAAGTACAGCTGAAACCAGTTTGGGTCAATGGATAGAGTGTCGGCCTGCGGACTGAAAGGTCCTGGGATCGATTCCGGTCAAGGGCATATGCCTTGGTTGCAGGCGCATTCCCAGTGTGAGGCGTGCAGGAGGCACTTGGTTGATGTTTCTCTCTCATCGATGTTTCTAGCTCTCTATCCCTCTCCCACTCTGTAAAAAATCAATAAAATATATTAAAAAAAGAAAAAAGAGTACTTGTCAAACAACAATTAAACATCCAAGATGTACACAAAAGGAATCAGATGGGATCAGCTCGCAGAAGGGTGTATTTCCCTCTAAACTCCAGAGAGAGAGGTCTCAGACGGCAAGAAAGATTATGAGGAGCCACTGTTCAGCTATCCTCACTCTCGCACTGTGCCGCCTTCTTTGGCTGCCTACAATGTGCCCTCCCTGGCCGCCCACCCGGCTGGTTGTCACCCACTCACCTGGGCAGGTTCACCGTGGGCTTTGTCTTCTTTGTCCAGGGTTCTTCCCCTCACGCCAGCTTGAAGAATGTGTTTGGTTTGCTGGCTTGAGACCCTGTTCATAGGAAATGAGAGAAGACCGACACATGACATTGGAATAGGACCGTGGTCAGCAAACCGTGACTCGTGAGCCACATGTGGCTCTTTGGCCCCTTGAGAGTGGCTCTTCCCACCAAATACCATGGCCTGGGTGAGTCTATTTTGAAGAGGTGGCGTTAGAAGAAATTTAAGTTTAAAAAATGTGGCTCTCCAAAGAAATTTCAATAGTCGTACTGTTGATATTGGGCTCGGTTGATTAATGAGTTTGCCGACCACTGGGCTAGGATGTCAATATGGGAAAATGCTACATGTTAAGGATTCTACAGTTTCATGTCTGCAAAGCGGAGGCTGTTCTCAGGAGAGGGAATATGATAAACTTGTCTGGAGCCAGAGAGGGGTCTGAGAATCCATCACATGAGACCACGACAGAGACTCTGAAGCAGCTAAGAGGAAAGGTCACTGACCCGGGACCCTCTGAGTGGCAGGGGAGCCGTCCTCACCCACAGACACCAGGTGGCTGAAGTTCTCAACATCACGTCCCTGTACGGGTCCTAATCGGGCCCAGAGCTGCCACTCCTCCCAGGTGAAGGCCGAAGCCATGTCTTCAATTTCTGTGTTCACACGCCCTGTTTAATTGGAAGTGTTCCTCTTTTATTGACATACAGAAGGAATGTACAGGAAGTCATTCTGCTTTTTTTCTTGCTTTTAAAAAAATATATTTTATTGATTTTTTAGAGAGAGGAAGAGAAGGATAGTTAGAAACATCGATGAGACAGAATCACCAATCAGCTGCCTCTTGCACACCTCCCACTGGGGATGTGCCCGCAACCAAGGCACATGCCCTTGACCGGAATCGAACCCGGGAGCCTTCAGTCCACAGGCCGATGCTCTATCCACTGAGCCAAACCAGTTTTGGCCATTCTGCTTATTTTCACCATACAGGCTGCATCAATACAGTTTAAAAAGTAAAAAAATAAAAAAATTTTGCAGAAGGAAAGTACTATTAGAATATTGTTACAATTTAGTCTTCAACAAATTAGGTATTTCTATAATGCACAGCCATTAATTAAATCCTTTAGCTAACCAAGAATCATATATGTGCACCAATTGGCCAAACAATATACATATGTGGGTGATATAAAGATTAATAAAACACAGTGTTACAATTAATAAAGGGCCTTCCCAGGCTTGGTGGATCAGAATGGTGGCAGAGACAATAATTATTCAAATATGACATTTTTAATAAGTAGGCTTAAAATGTTGTAAGGAATAAAATATTTTAATATGTCTAAAGAAAAGAAAACTAAAGAGACAATCAGGTGCATACTCATCCATGTTAAAAGAACATTAGCCTGGCCGGCATGGCTCAGTGGTTGAGCGTCAACCTATAAACCAGGAGGTCACAGTTCGATGCCAAGTCAGGGCACATGTCCAGGTTGTGGGTTCGATCCCCAGTGTGGAGCGTGCAGGATGCAGCCGATCAATGTTTCTCTCTCTCTCTCTCTCCCTTCTTTTCTGAAATCAATAGATATTTTTAGCCCTAACTGGTTTGGCTCAGTGGATAGTGTCAGTCTGTGGACTGAAGGGTCCCAAGTTCGATTCCAGTCAAGGGCATGTACCTTGGTTGCAGGCACGTCCCCAGTAGGGGGTGTGCAAGAGGCAGCTGATTGATGTTTCTCTGTCATTGATGTTCCTAACTCTCTATCCCTCTCTCTTCCTTTCTGTAAAAAAATCAATAAAATATATTTAAAAAAAAAGAAAAAGGAAATGGTTAATGTTTTTCTGAGTGGTGTGCGTAAGAATGGGAAACTATCTTTTGAGCAAAAGCTTGGCTGACAGGTTATTTGTGAGTTTTGAGCTCTGTTTCAGGGTAATGCTTATAAAGTTAGCTCATCCAAACGTGCTGTTATACTGTAGGATTAAACGTATTGTTTCCTTTTGAAGGACTTCAGTCATCTAAAATACCAACAGAATAAATTTAGAACCAAAGAAATGCAAGAGCTGACCATATAATGTTCCTACGTGGGAAAATAGATTCATGCCCCCAATAGGGGGAGGGTGCAACACAGACAATCTCCTTTAAATTAAGGATTCCTGCCCTAGCTGGTTTGGCTCTGTGGGTAGAGTGACAGTCTGCAGTTTGAAGGGTCTGGGGTTGGATTCCGGTGAAGGGCACATGCCTGGGTTGTGAGCTCGATCCCCAGTAGGGGGCAGCTGATCCATGGCTCTTTCTCATCATTGATGTTTCTGTCTCTCCCTTCCCCTTTGAAATAAACAAAAATAATTTTTTTTAAAAAAAGAAGCATTTTAAATTAAGGAGTCCTCACAGACATATCAACTAGGAGTTCGATTCAAGGTATATTGTCCTACAATGTACACTGTGTCTATGATCTGATGTATAATTATGTTAGAATTTTGACACAAATCCCTAGTCATCTTCATTCTCACAGGCCTTATTTGCTTCATGCATTTTCTGATATTTTGCTGAAGATGTTCCAGTTAGTGTGCCCAGTTTTATTTCTTGGGTTTCCTCTCTCAGTGGATGAGGTAGACAACCCTGGTATGATCACTGACTTCAAAATTCCAACAATTTCTCCCCTGCGTAAAGCCTCTACCACCTACTGAAGTCTTATTTCCAGAAAAGGATTTCCCATGGTCATTATACTTCCACCAACCAGGCGCTCACCCATGACACGTGACACATGGAGCAGCCCGGATTAGGTCTATGGTGCTGCGAAAGGCTCTCCCAGCCTGTGTGCGCACTTGTCTCAGCAGACACTTGTAAGCCACATAATGAGCTAGAATGTTTAATTCAAGGGTCTTCCGCCTTGATTGTATTACAGTTTACGCCTGTGTGTTTTTTGAGACACACCGTATGACATAACTGGTCACTGAAGGTGCTACCACATTCCCCGCATTCATAAGGTTTCTCTATGCCAATTCTGTTAGCTGCTGAGGCTGTGCCTCCGGCACCTGTTGGTCCCACAGTGGCCACGTTCCGATCTGCTAGGAACCCACTGATGTGTAACAAAATCTGACCTGCCACTGAAGGCATCTCAACAGTCACCGTATCAACCAGGGTTTTCTCCTGTACTCCCTCACTCAAATGAGCTGAGCTGTGATGCTTTGAAAAAGAGTTTTCCAACTTGATGGAACCTATGCATCTCTCTCTGGTGTGCAACATTCCCTTATGGTACACCAGGCATGACAGGTGGGTGAAGCTTTTCCCACAGTCAGAGCACCCATAGGGTCTCTCTCCGGTATGAGTTCTTCGATGTCTGTTGAGGCACGACTTATCCCTGAAAGCTTTTCCACAGTCACTGCATGTATAGGGCTTCTCCCCTGTGTGAATTCTCCGATGGTTAATGAGGCCCGACTTGTGCGAGCAAGACTTTCCGCACTCGGTACACACAAAGGGAGTCTTTCCGGTGTGAAATCTCTGATGCGATATAAGGCAAGTTTTCTGGCTGAAGCCTTTTCCACACTCGGTGCACACATAGGGCTTCTCGCCAGTGTGCGTCCGTTGATGTATAAGGAGATTGCCCTTCTGGATGAAGCCTTTGCCACATTCATTGCACACATAGGGTTTCTCTCCCGTGTGAGTTCGCTGATGTACAATGAGATTGCCCTTCTGGATGAAGCTTTTCCCACAGTCACTGCATATGAACGATTTCTCTCCTGTGTGTGTTTTCTGATGGGAACTGAGCTGCGATTTCCAGCGAAAGGTTTTGTCACATTCCGAGCATTCGTAAGGTTTTACTCCTGTGTGAGTTCTCTGATGTTCAATGAGTCTGGACTTTCTGGAGAAGGCTTTGTCACACAGACGGCACCCATGAGGTTTTTCTCCCGTGTGAGTTCTCTGATGTTCAATGAGTCTGGACTTTCTGGAGAAGGCCTTGCCACACAGACTGCACCCATGAGGCTTCTCTCCCGTGTGAACTCTCTGATGATTAACGAGCCGAGACTTCTTGGTGAAGCCTTTTCCACATTCATCGCAAACGTAGGGTTTCTCTCCTGTGTGGGTTTTCTGGTGAGTGAGTAGCTGTGATTTTTTGGGGAAGGCTTTGTCACATGCGGTGCACTCATACCGTCTCTCTATTATGTGAGTTTTCTGATGTTCAGTGAGCCTGAACTTCCTGGAGAAGGCCTTCCCACATATGCTGCACCCATGAGGTTTCTCTCCCGTATGAACTCTCTGGTGATCGGTAAGGCGAGACTTCTTGATGAAGTCTTTCCCACATTCACTGCATACATGAGGTTTACTTGTCTTCTGACTCCTTTGTGCCTTGAGGGATTGGGAGTTTGTATTTACAGAATTAACACATTCAGGAAAATTTGTTTCAGTATGATGTTGCTCATGATTTGCATGGAGGAAAGATTTCTCATGTCCATTGACCTCATCTGGATTCTTTACTTCACAGCTTCTGTTCTGGTTGACCAAACTTGTATTTGATTCCAGTGCTTTCCCATCCAAGTCAAATGTATCATGATTTTGCTTTAAAGAAAAATTACTTTTACTCCAATGAACATTGTTTCCAAATGTATTATGTTCATGGCACTGTTCTGTTCTCTTTAAACATCTTTGAGTTTTCAAGTGCCTCTGTAGGTAACCATCATTTTTCTTGGTTTCTAGAAAAGAGAAGAAAAAATCCTTTGCATGAACTTGGTATAGAATAATACTATTTCACTAACAGCTCTGTGAATACTGACGCTTTATTGATAACACTGATCTCAGTTTAAAGAAACTCCAAGCAAATATGTTTATCACTTAGACAAGGTTAAAATACAACAAAGAAAATAAAAGCTAAAAACAGTCATTGTACAAATAAGGTATAATTCATTCCAAATTAGTAAATACAGCCTTAGCTGATTTGGCTCAGTGAATAGAGCGTTGGCCTGCAGACCAAAGGGTCTTGGGTTTGATTCTGGTCAAAGGTATGTACCCTGGTTTCGGGCTCCTCCCCAGACTGGCCCCTAGTCCAGGCTCATGTAGGAGGTAACCAATTGATGTGTTTCTCTCACATTGATATTTTTCTCTGTCTTTCCCTCTCACTAAAGAAAAAAAAAAAAAAAAAAAAAAAAAAAAAAAAAGAAAAAAAAGAAAAGAAAGAAAAAAAAAGAAAAAAAAAAGGCTACGATAAAATATTCTCAGGTAAGGATTAAAAAAACAAAAAAGGGCACACACTCAGGTTCTGGGCTCAATCCCCAGTAAGGAGCATGCAGGAAGCAACCAATCAACGATTCTCTTATCATTTATGTTTCTATATCTTTCTCCCTCTCCCCTCCTCTCTGAAGTCAATAAAAAATTTTTTTTTTCTTTTAAATGAGTAAATATAAATTTACTGCCGAAACCGGTTTGGCTCAGTGGATAGAGCATCAGTCTGCGGACTGAAGATCCCAGGTTCGATTCTGGTCAAGGGCATGTACCTTGGTTGCGGGCACATCCCCAGTATGGGGTGTGCAAGAGGCAGCTGGTCGATGTTTCTCTCTCATTGATGTTTCTAGCTCTCTATATCTTTCCCTTCCTCTCTGTAAAAAAAATCAATAAAATATATTAAAAAAAAATTTGCTTGCTTTCTGATAACCTCTTAAAGCATGCTGGGATAGTAAAATCAAATTACTATTAACACTGAAGCATAGTAGATAGATATTTGTTTTAAAATGATGTGGGACACATTCAGACATCCATAAATCCTTATTAAATGATGACTAGGTACCAAGCCTTGTGTTGGTCATGAGCGTATAGAAACAGTCCTTATATTCACTGAGCATTCTGGTTAGGGAAAAGTGAACCAGCAAGCAATGATGAAGAAGGCAGGTACAAACTGTGGTTTGGGGGAGCAATGGCAAGCACAGTGGAAGAAATCAGGATATAATCAGAAAAGAAGAAAAAGATAAGGCTCATAGTTTCAATGTAGGGGTGATTAATAAGTATGAGGAATCAGGTAATATAAGGTAGTGCCTTTTCATTAAAATTTTTTAAAAATTGATTTGAGAGAGAGAGAGGAGAGAAAAACACTGATTGGCTGCCTCCCTACACACCCTGACTGGGGATTGAACCGGCAACCCAAGTATGCGCTCTGACTTGGGAATCAAACCTGACACCCTTTGGTGTGTGGCCGACACTCCAACCAACAAAACCACATCAGCCAGGGTGGTGGATAGTGCCTTTTCATGAGGAAGGGAATTACTGAAATTCACAATAAGCCCATCAACCTTCAGTTGGCTTTTAGATATCCAATGCAGACACAAAGAACTCAACTGGATACAGAAATCCTGAGAAAGGTCTTACCTGGAGATAGCAACGTGGGAATCATTAGTTGTAAATATTACATAAGGACAGAGGACTGAAGGAGATCATGTTTGAGAAAGTGTGCAGACAAAGGTGAAGGCATGGGATCAAGTTTATATTTAGTGTAACATTTAGAGTTTGGGTTTTACACTTCTAGGACGCTATCCCAAGAAACTAGAAACACCAATCAGAAAGGATATATGCACCCCTATGTTCATAGCAGCACAATTTATCATAGCTAAGATTTGGAAACAGCCTAAGTGCCCATCAGCAGATGAGTGGATTAGAAAACTGTGGTATATCTATACAATGGAATACTATGCTGAGGTTAAAAAAGAAGGAATTCTTACCATTTGCAACAGCATGGATGGACCCGGAGAGTATTATGCTAAGCAAAATAAGCCAGTCAGAGAAAGATAAATATCACATGCTCTCACTCATTTATGGAATATAATGAACAACATAAACAGATGAACAAAAACAGATCCAGAGACGTATCAATCAGACTGTCAAACCTCAGAGGGAAGGTAGGGGAGATTGGGGTTAAGGGGGTGAGATCAACCAAAGGAGTTGCATGCATGCATGCATATAAGCCTAACCGATGGACAAAAAAAAAAAAAAATCCTAACCCCAATCAAAGATGGGGCGGGTGTTAGGAAGGGTAACAGCCTTATCCAACGGGGCAGGAAGGTGCTGTAGTCAGAAGACAGCGCTAACGTCACACATCTCTCTTTGAACAGAGGCAACGGAGGTGGAATTTCTGAGCAAGAAAATGAAGGAACGGGTACTGTTCCTGGGGGAAGGAAGGCGGTGAGATTGAGAATTATAAGAAACATGGGGCGGGGGGAATCAAGACCTCGATGAAGCAAACGGGGGTCAGGTCCAAGAAGAGACATGTTCCTCTAACTCCTGCAGAAAAAGAGCTCCTTCATGGGCAGATCGGGGAGCCTCTGAGTACGTGACCTCAGACACCTCACGGCCCTGACGCCTCTGACGGACTAGACCGGGACTTCCTCGGCCGCCTTCCCTGCTGACTCTCGCTCACTCACCAGAGCAGATCCCTCTGTGGAGTCCATCTTCTCTTGTCCATGGCTCCCCTTGTTCCCATCTGGACAGCGTGTCTGGCTTGCTGGCGGGATACCCTGTTCACGGGAAGTGACAGAAGAGATGCCAGTGGGCTCTTTGACACGGGCTTTGGTGTGCTAACACAGAAGAATGTGTCAGGACAGTGGTCGGCAAACTGCACCTCGTGAGCCACATGCGGCTCTTTGGCCCCTTGAGTTTTTAGCAAAGGCCGGCTTAGGAATACCCTGATTAAGTTAATAACAATGCACCTACCTATATAATTTAAGTTTTCAAAATTTGGCTCTCAAAGGAAATTTCAGCCGAAACTGGTTTGACTCTGGATAGAGCGTCAGCCTGCAGACTGAGGGGTCCTGGGTTCGATTCCGGTCAAGGGCATGTACCTTGGTTGCGGGCACATCCCCAGTAGAGGGCGTGCAAGAGGCAGCTGATCAATGACTCTCATCGAAGTTTCTAAATCTATCTCTCTCCCCTCCTCTCTAAAAAAATCAATAAAAATATATTAAGAAAAAAGAAAAAAAGAAATTTCAATCATTGTACTGTTGATATTTGGCTCTGCTGACTAATGAGTTTGCCGACCACAGCCTTCAGAACTACGCAAGCCTGTGGGTCAGCAAAGTAAAGGCTTTTCTCTGTAGTAGGAACCTTATGTCCTCTAACCTGGGACCAGAGAGGGGACTGAAACTCATCTCCCGCTTTGGAGCATCACAGACACTCCAGACTTTCAGAGGCCATCAGAGGCCACCCTCGGAGTGACACAGGGGAGCTGTCCTCACCCACGGACACCAGGTGGCGGTAGGTTTCCAGCATCACGTCCCTGTACAGGTCCTTCTGCTCGGGGCCCAGGAGCTGCCACTCCTCCCGGGTGAAGTCCACGGCCACATCCTCCAGCGACAGCGGTTCCTGTAACAACACGGGCCTGTTTACCAGGGAGTGTGTCTCTTGTTATTGAGAGAGAAGGATGTGAAGAAAGTTGTTCTGCTCACTTTTACCATACAGGCTACATGTATATCAAGTGTTCTGATTTTTTTAAAAATCTATTTTTATTGATTTCAGAGAGGGAAGGAGGGAGAGGGAGAGGTAGAAACATCATTGATGAGAAAGAATCACTGATTGGCTGCCTTCTCACCCCCACAACACTGGGGATCAAGCCTGCAACATGGGCATGTGCCCTTGACCAGAATGAAACCCAGGACCCTTCAGTCTGCAGGCCAACACTCCATCCAGCTAGGGCTGTTTTGATTTTTTTTTTTTTAAACTATATTGCTATAGAAGCAAAATCTATCCATATTCAACATCAGTCTCTAGGAAACTATTCTGTAATTGTGCAGTCAACCATCATTCTACAAATCAAGTATTTATGTAATAAGTAGTCATTAAATCTTCTTGCTAAAACCAGAAATATTTGCATATATATATATATATATATTAAAGGCAAATATTTGCCAGGTTCTAAACATATACTACTAATATCAAGGTAACTAAAACATATTCCATTCCTACATTTACTGTCAATCTTGATAGCCATCATCAGAATCAACCAGGAAAAAAAAATGCACACAGTATAACTGTAAGTCACTACCTATTAAACAAATACGTTTTATTTTATTTATTTATTTTTAAATATATATATTTTATTGATTTTTAACAGAGAGGAAGGGAGAGAGTTAGAGAGCTAGAAACGTCAATGAGAGAGAAACATCGACCAGCTGCCTCTTGCACACCCTCTACCGGGGATGTGCCCACAACCAAGGTACATGCTCTTGACCAGAACCTGGGACCTTTCAGTCCGCAGACCGACGCTCTACCACTGAGTCAAACCGGCTTTGGCAACAAATACATTTTATACATTAGGAGGACTAAAGCATTTTTCCAAAACATGCCCAAAGAACAGGAGACTATTCAAGTCATTGAGCAGACTAAGAACATAAACAGCAGCCTTCAAAAAACTCAAATATAATCACGTGCTACATAACAACGTTTTGGTCAACGACAGACCACATATACAATGTGTGGTGGAAAGGTAATAAGAGATGAGGCAGGCCCTAACTGGTTTGGCTCAGTGGACAGAGTGTCAGCCTGCGGACTGAAAGGTCCCAGGTTCGATTTTGGTCAAGGACATATGCCCGGGTTGCAGACTCGATCCCCAGTGTAGGGTGTGCAGGAGGCAGCAGATCAATGATGCTCTCTCATCACTGATGTTTCTCTATCTTTCTCTCCCTTTCCCTTCCTCTCTGAAATTAATAAATATATATTTATATTTATATTTCAAAATGTCCTAAACCTAAGTGTCAGGAAACACCTATGAAGGGCCTGCTGTCCCCCCTGTCAGTGAATAGCTTGTCTTCATCATGGTTCTCTGGCTGGGAGGGCCATCAGAGATATTGGACAGAAGGTGACAGCTCATGTAACCCATACGATGCTCCAGTCACACCATGTTCCAACATCAGTTATTTAGCGGGGCTCCCGGAAACAATACATTCCTCATCCTATTTTGCCTTAAGGTTGAAGTGAGAGGCTAAATTTCCTTCTGCACAAATGGGACTCCTCCATGTAATTCAACCATGTTGTCAAGCCCTCCAGAAACCAATCACAGAATGAAGGAAAGAATAAAACAACCCGGAGTCACCTGGTCCTTAATCATTTTCTCCTGTGATCGGGGAATGGCCAGGAAGATGGACGCTGTGTCTCTGGTCTCTTCTCGAGCTGCTCTAAATTTCTGGGGAGAACTCGTAGACTCTGCTGGTGTCCTCACAAATGACGACATCCAGGTCCTCAGACCTCCTCCTCAGGCCACCTGGTAGAGCTTGGTCCTCAAGCCAGGACCTGTGGGCTGAAAAGTAAATTCGCTGTGAGTGTACTTTTCCTCTGGGTCAGCATAATGTGATGCCCCCACTGCAGGGCACGTCTCACACATTATTGGACAGAGACATATAAAAGGCGAGGATCCGGCCAAAACCAGTTTGGCTCAGTGGATAAGAGTGTTGTCCTGCGGAATGAAGGGTCCCGGGTTCGATTCCGGTCAAGGGCATGTATCTTGGTTGCGGGCACATACCCAGTAGGGGGTGTGTAGAAGGTAGTTGGTTGATGTTTCTCTCTCATCAATGTTTCTAGTTCTCCATCCCTTTCCTTTCCTCACCGTAAAAAAAATCAATAAAATATATATTTTTAAAAAAGGCAAGGATCCGGGCACCTATTTCTTTAGTATTATATGTGTTCATGTATCTTTGTAAATACACCTCAGTGTAAAGACAAATGTCTTAAGCCAAGCATTTCACTAATCATTATGTGATACCAAGGAAAACAAATAGAAAAAAAAAAAAAAATTAAAGCATACAGAGCAAGACTATTGTTTGTGGATGTATACACACTTTGTAACAGTGTAAAACACGCATTACATAAAACAAGTTCAAGACCGTGGGTATCTCTGGAGAGGAAAAAAGATTGATTAAAGAATATCACTTAAATTGCATTTGCATCAGTTTACCTCTTTAAAAAGTACCAACGACAATATGAGAGAGAGAGAGAGGGAAAGAGAGAGAGAGAGAGAGAGAGAGAGGAGACACTTTATGGCGGAGGAGGCAGCTCCAAGAACCCACCGGCAACAGCAACGTCAAAACACAAGTGAGAAAAGTCTAATCCATCCTACATTTGTCCAGTCAAACAATAGACATACTTTCTCTAAAGTCAAGAGCAAGGCAAGGATGAGCAGTGTAAGCACTGTTATCTATTCCATTCTGGAAATGAGACCCCACTGACTGGATAAAGAACCAAGTGAGAATAATCAATAAGAGAAGATGAAGCAAATTATAAGACATTTCCTAACATGATTAATCAGCAGTCAGAGTTTCAGAGATTTGAGTAAGCATATATCAAAAATAAGTTTTAGCCCAATCAGCATGGCTCAGTGGTTGAGCTTCAACCTATAAAGCAGGAGGTCACGGTTTAATTCCTGGTCAGAGCAGATGCCCGGATTGCTGGTTCAATTCACAGTGGGGAGTGTGCAGGAGGCAGCCAATCAATGATTCTCTCACATCATTGATGTTTCTATCTCTCTCTCCCTTCCTCTCTGAAATAAACAAAAATAAATTAATTAATAAATAAGCTAAAACCGGTTTGGCTCAGTGGATAGAGTGCTGGCCTGTGGACTGAAAGGTCCCGGGTTCGATTCCAGTCCTGGGTTGCGGGGGGTACATCCCCAGTAGGGGATATGCAAGAGGCAGCTGATCAATGTTTCTCTCTCATCGATGTTTCTAACTCTCTATTCCTCTCTTCCTCTCTGTAAATCAATAAAATATATTTTAAAAATAAATAAATAAATAAATAAATAAATAAGCTTTAGGCCTGGCTGGGTAGCTCAGCTGGTTACAGCATCATCCCAACTCCACGGTCATGAGTTCAATCTCTGGTTAGGCACATATAAGAAGCAACCAATGAATGAATGAATAAGTGGAACAACAAATCGATGTTTCTCTCTCCCTATCTCTCAATCAATTAAAAATGATTTAAAAATTTCAGTCAGATGATTACAAAATTTTTATCTGAAAATTGTTAACATTCCAAAACACACACTTTTTATAACAGTGTTACATGACTGTGAATATTTTGCGGGAACAGTTTAACACTGTGCATTGAATACTTTGAATAGAGATATTACTAGAATCCAAAATCCACGTCTAGAAATGTTTGCAAAGGAAATAATGGCAAATGCATGCAAAGCTGATGCAGAAGTATTATTTAGGCCTAGTAGAGGAGTAATTGAATGGGTAAAAGTACACACATCTAATGAAATACTATGCAGTCATTAAAAATGCTAAACATATTTAGTAAAGAGACATGTACCTCAATGTTATGTGCAGCATAAGCACATGAAAACATGTTGAGCCGAAACCGGTTTGGCTCAGTGGATAGACAGTTGGCCTGTGGACTGAAAGGTTCCAGGTTTGATTCTGGTCAAGAGCACGTACCTTGGTTGCGGGCACATCCCCAGTGTAGGGTGTGCAAGAGGCAGTTGATCGATGTTTCTCTCTCATTAATGTTTCTAACTCTCTATCCCTCTCTCTTCCTCTCTGTAAAAAAAAAAAAATCAACAAAATACTTTAATAAAAAAGAAATAGAAAAAAGAAAACATGTTGAACATAATTAATCTTCAGAGAACTGCAAATCAAAATCACCACTGAGATACCACGTCACAGCCCCTAGAATGCCTATAACAAAGCCAGGGAAAGAGCAAATGTTGGTGACAGGATGTGGGGGAACAGGAACCCTCAAGCATTTCCGGTGGGAATGTAAAATGGCACAGCCACGTTGGAAATGTCTGGTCGTTTCTCAGCAATTAAACATATTCAGCACTCACCTCACTGAACTTTTTTTTTTAAAATATATGTTTACTGATTTTTTACACAGAGGGAGAGGGATAGAGAGTTACAATAGAAACATCAATGAGAGAGAAACATCGACCAGCTGCCTCTTGCACTCCCCCTACCAGGGATGTGCCCCCAACCAATGTACATGCCCTTGACTGGAATCGAACCCGGGACCTTTCAGTCCCCAGACCGACGCTCTACCACTGAGCCAAACCGGTTTCAGCTAGAATTACTTTTCAATGCTCCTACCTACCTTGTCCCTCCTAGAGCGCGGTGTCTTTCTTCACAGGTCTTCCCTTCCTGGGCTGGAGAACGCGTTCTCCGCTGTCGGGACAACCCCGCCGGCTCTGAGACGGTCGCTCTCCCTGAGCCTGGCGCTCACTTCCGCTGCCCATAGCGTCACAATAGGCGCGGCGGTTCCTAAAGGGCATGCGCAGCCGCGGTCCCGGGTGGGTGTGCGCGGGGCGTTGCTATGCGACTGCGCATGCGCAGATTGGGGCGGGGCGTCTGATGGTGGAGAGTTACGCGAGGGGCCGCTTGGCGGTGAGGGGTGATCACGGCCCGGAGGTTCAGTCATTTGAGTCCACAGGCTGTGATCTGCCATCGCACTGAGGTGGTCGCCGCCCCACGCAGCCGCCAGACACAGCGAAGGTTCCCGAAGCCGCCTCAGGCTCACGCCGCAAAATGGCCCCCCGCCTCCCTGGACAAGGCCCCCTCACAGCCAAGCGGCCCCTCCCGTAACTCTTCACCATCAGACACCCTCACCCGACCCCAGCCCACCGCCAACGCCCCCAGGCGGCCTTCAGCGAGCACTGCCGCCACCAACGGCCCCGGTCTGAGCATTCCTAACGGGCCTCGCCGGTAACCTCCTCAGCGCGACCCGGAAGGTTTCAAAGAATTCCCAACCTCCTTCCGCTTCCGGTCACGCACCGTGTCAGGCCCCCTTTCTTGCTCAGCAGTGGCCGTTTGAGGAAAAGGGGGGCTTCTTTCCAAAGCACGGGATTCTCCCCCCCCCCACACCCCCGTCTTAGTGCGTAAGATGGCTGCCGCTCCCCTTGTGAAGTCAGAATGGGGGCGGCCATCTTGGAAGATGTGCCCGAAGGCCACGCCCCCGCAGCCAGCCAGTGGCCCAGCAGCAAACTCGGAGAGGAAGGGAGAGGGAGAGAAACATCAATGAGGAGAGAGCATCATTCATTGGCTGCCTCCTGCATGCCTCACACTGGGAATAAAGCCCGAGATCAGGACGAGTGCCCTGACTGGGAATCGAACTGTGACCTCCTGCTTCATAGTTCAATGCTCAACCATTGAGCCATACCAGCCGTGCCAGAAGTGTACATTATTTTATATCCGAGAAAAGCAAAGGAAAGAAGCTATATACAAGACAGATAGGTTACAATATTTTCATTGTGGAATCAGATTTCAGATGCATCAGATCAGAATTTATACTAGAGTAAATTATATGTGCATAATAAATGTGAGGAAATTTTATTAAAAGTTATGAGCATGGCTGAAACTGGTTTGGGTCAGTGTATAGAGCGTTGGCCTGCGGACTGAAAGGTCCCAGGTTTGATTTCAGTCAAGGGTATGTACCTTGGTTGCGGGCACATCTCCAGTAGGGGGTGTGCAAGAGGCAGCTGATTGATGATTCTCTCTCATCCATGTTATCTAATTTAGAGGTTTTATTCAAAGTTTGTCAATTCTCTAATATCTTTTATAATAAAAAGCCACCCTGGATTCAAAATGATACACATTGTATATAATTATCATATTTCTTTATATCACTTTAATGTGGAATAGTTCCTATCTTTGTCCTTTATGACTTTGCCATTTGCAGAGCAAAGTTTACTTATTATATAGAATGTCCTTCAATTTCAGTTTGAAGTCTCCTAATGATTGGTTATGCATTTTTGGCAGAAATGCTACATGAATGAAACGGTGTCCTCATGCATTGCTTCAGGAGGTATAGGATTTGGTTTGTCTTATTTAAAACATATATATATATATATATATATATATATATATATATATATAAATTTTAAAAATATATTTTATTGATTCTTTACAGAGAGAAAGGGAGAGGGATAGAGAGCCAGAAAAATCGATGAGAGAGAAACATTGACCAGCTGCCTCCTGCACACCCCCCACCGGGGATGTGCCCACAACCAATGTACATGCCTTTGACTGGAATCGAACCTGGGACCCTTCAGTCCGCAGGCTGATGCTCTATCCACTGAGCCAAACCGGTTTTGGCTATGCTGAAAGTTTTGTATAATTTTGTATACAATTAAGAAGTTCATGTGATTTTTTTAGTTTATTTACATTCCACACAAAAATTCATACTTTCTGATTAGTGTTTCGAGATTCTTAGGATATATACCAAGAAGTGGAATTGCTGGGTCAAAAGGCAATTCTATTTTTAACTTTTTGAGGAAATTCCATACTGTTCTCCACAGTGGCTGCACCAGTCTGCATTCCCATCAGCAGTGCACGAGGGTTCCTTTTCTCCACATCCTCGCCAGCACTTGTTGGTTGATTTATTGACAGTAGCTATTCTGACAGGCGTGGGGTGATACCTCATTGTAGTTTTAATTTATATTTCTCTGATGACTAGTGAAGCTGAGCATATTTTCATATGTCTATTGGCTATCAGTCCTTTGCCCTTTTTTTTTTTTTTTTTTTTTTTTTTTTTTTTTGCGGTGGGCAGTTTATTCCATGTCATGCAGACACTGACCCACAAGCTCAGGCGGTTAAAAATAATACATTGAACCACACGCGTCTCTCCCCCACGTCCCCGGAGACACAGAAGACACTTGGCTGAGTGGGTGGGTCCGAGGGTCTAAAAGCCTCCGTCCTGGGACCAGGCAGCGGATGGCCCCGGTTTGCTGTGGGTCCAGGTGGTGGGACAGGTCCTTTCTCCCCAAGAAAAGTGCAGAGACAGGGCCGAGGCCCAGGCAGGAGGCCCCACCTTCACAGCGACGGGCAGCAGGCAGGCCGGGGGCAGGTCCTTCCGATCCTTCCCGAGGGCCCGGCCGCCAGGCTGTCCACGCTCTCGGAGGGCGGGGGAGCCGAGGTGCCACTGGCTCGCTGGGCATGCTGGGCGGGCGGCACCCTGGAATCGGGCACCTGGTGCTCAGTCCTGGGCCTCGTCCGACCACCACTTCTGAGTGTGGTCCTTACGTGCGTTGGGGAGGATCTGGGGTTGCGCATCCCCTCGAGAAGGTTGGACGTGGCCTCCGTGGCCAGGATGAGGGGCCTCACCGCCGTTGGGGGCAACTGGCAGATCACACCGCCCACAGCCCCCCTCAGTCCCTTCTGCTCGTGACCCCGCATCGCCACGTCACAGAAGGTCTGAGCTGTGTCCAGGAGGCCCTCTCGAACGGTGTCTTAGGTCCTGGCTACGCCCTCCCGGAGGTCAGCTGGCTGCTGGCCCTTGCGCCTTCGCACCAAGCGCTTGTCCTGCAGGGTACGAGTGATGGGGACCGCTGGGGACAGGATGTCATACACCGACTTGGCTGTGGCCTGGATGGCCTGCACCAGCTGGTTGCTGAGTTCCAGGCCTTTGCCCATTTTTTAATTGGATTGTTTGTATGTGTTTTTTTTTGGTGTTGAGTCTTATAAGTTCTTTATATTTTTTTTTGGATATCAACCCTTTATCAGATGTATCATTGGCGAACCTCACCCACATTTAAAAAACACTCCCCAAGCAATCCTGCTGGAGTATCGGCATGTGGGAAACAGGTACCTCGATGGTGTGTGGAGCTGGGTGAGGCCTGAGATGGGAATGTGAGGGGAAAATACCTTTGGCCAATCCTCAGCGTCTCAAATTAGGGAATATTGACACTTTACTTGGATTTTCTTGATCTAGTAGCAGTGGTAACAGGCGAGATCTCCAGACTCTTCCTGTATGTTCTCAGCTGAAGGGGACTTCCTGGATTTAAAAAGTACAGCTTCTATTGCCCTAGCTGGTTTGGCTCAGTGGATAGAGCATCGATCTGTGGACTGAAGGGTCTTAGGTTTGATTCCGGCCAAGGGCATATGCCTGGGTTGCAGGCTTGATCCTCAGGAAGGGGTGTGCAGGAGGCAGCCAATCAGTGATTCTCTCTCATCATTGATGTTTCTATCTCTCCCTCTCTAAAATAAATAGAATATATATATTTTTAAAAGTACAATTTCTATGCAGAGGCTCATAGAAACCACTCTGGGGTGGCTCACAGGGAAGTGAATCAAGCATTCCTAGAGGTTCTCTCCCAATGAGGTCATGAAGCTGAGGTTGAGGCAAGACTCCCATGTCCTTGCTTTGCGTTTTAGCCACAAGGTGGAGCTCGGTCTCTGATGAGTTCATTTTCATTAGCCCTGGACACACCGAAGCCAGTCCGCTAGGAGTGTTGGCGACGCTGCCTTTGACCAGTCTGCTCCCTGTCCTACTAAGTGCAAATGTAGAGAATTGCAGTGTCCACATGAATGGGTTGCTCTGCTTCAGGCAGCCTGAAGCTCGGAAGCCCTCCTGGTATTAAGGAAAAAGGAGCTAAATTTGATGGAACTCTCTTTTTTTTTTTTTAAACAGAAACTTAAAAAAAATATATATTTTATTGATTTTTTCAGAGAGGAAAAGAGAGGGATAGAGACTTAGAAACATCCATGAGAAAGAATCATCGATCAGCTGCCTCCTGCACACCCCCAACCGGGGATGTGCCCCAAACCAAGGTACATGCCCTTGACCAGAATTGAACCTGGGACCCTTCAGTCTGCAGGCTGAAGTTCTATCCACTGAGCCAAACCGGTCAGGGCAGGAGGGTTATTATTTAGTTCTCCAATCTAGAGGATGTACGTCATCCTTTATGGCTGTTGGCTTTGCCCTCTTGAATTTCTTGTTTCTTATTTTCTGTGGGCCACATCTTAGGTGGGCTTTTAGGGGTGACATGAAGGAAAGGGAAAGAGTGACTGAGTGAAGCAGTGGATGAGTGAAGGATGTTTAAAAATTAAATTGATTGGGTAACAGGTTAATAACATAAATTTCAGGTACACAGTTCTATAACACAGCCTCTGTATATTGCCTTGTGTGTCCACAACCCAAAGTGTAATCTCCTGGGTGAAGGATTTTTTTATAAGAAGACTACCTAACACAAATTTTAAATACTTTTTTTTTTTGTTTTAACCAATAAGTCAGAAAAATATTTTACACAAAGGGCAATACGTGAGTGATTATTTGAAGAAAGCAAGAAAAGAGACTCAGTACCATTATGGATTGATATATTTCAAAACACAGCCATCAGTCAACAGCCAGAGTACTTTATTTGAAATAGAAAGTCAAAATCTGAGGCGGTCATAAAAACAAACAGAATGAGGATTTGTAAAAATTGTGGGCATGGGGATAAGAATTCACTGGACATGGCTCAATTCAAGACATGAGTGTAGAGATAATTTTAATTGAACATAAAGATTCTCACTTGACACCTGCATGATACTGTTTATTGCTTAATTAATACAATAACTACATATTAAGTACCTATCACATATCAGGTACTATTTTACATGTTGGGCATCATGATTCATTAGAGAACAGTACAGACCAGATTCCTGCCCTCAAGAGAGCTTATATTCTTATTACGTAAAGGAGGCCATACCAAGTACTGTAAATAGTTATACTGCTTTGCCGAAACTGGTTTGGCTCAGTGGATAGAGCATTGGCCTGCGGACTGAAGGGTCCCAGGTTCAATTCCGGTCAAGGGCATGTACCTTGGTTACGGGCACATCCCCAGTAGGGGGTGTGCAAGAGGCAACTGATCAATGATTCTTTCTCATGGATGTTTCTAACTCTCTTATCCCTCTCTCTTCCTCTCTGTAAAAAAAAAAAAAAAAAAAAAAAAAAAAAAAAAAAAAATCAATAAAAAATATTTTAAAAAAAGTAATAATGCTTCATGCCAATACATTTGATAGTTTGTATGAAATGCTAACTTTCTTAAAAGACACAGTTGATTAACTCTGACAGGAACAGAAAAGTCTGGAGATTCTAAGCACTATTCAAGTAATAGACCCTGCTATTAAAAAGCCTTCTCATAAAGAAAACCCAAAACCCAACTGGCTTCACTGGTAAATTTCTCTAAACATTTATAAACATAGAACACCAGAGAAAAGAATCAGGGAATCACTTCCCAGCTCTTTCCAGGAGGCCATTATCAGTTGATGTAAAATCTGTGTCAGTAATGACACAGACATTAGAGGGAAGCAAAAGAACAGACCTATCTTCACATAAACATAAATGCAGAATTCCAAACCAGTCAAGTAAGATTTATTAGAAATATATAAAATACCTCATGAGCAATTCTGGCTTATTCTAGGAATACAAGGCTACTTTAACATTCAAAAATGAATATAATCGCTGAGCCAGCGAAGCTCAATGGTTGAGCGTCGACCTATGAGGCAGGAGGTTATGGTTTGATTCCCAGTCAGGGCACATGCCTGGGTTGTGGGCTCAATCCCCAGTCAATGATTGTCATTGATGTTTCTTACCTCTCTCTCCCTTCCTCTCTGAAATCAATAAGAATATAATAAAAAATGGATACAATGTATGATGTAAATGAAAGGAAAATATAATATGATCATCTTAACATATTCAGAAATGCATTTGATACGATGCAGTAGCGATTCATGATTTGAAAAGGAAGAAACTCTTATAAGCTGGGTATAGAAGTATTCTATAGTCTGAAAGAAAAGCTTACAAAACAGCCATAGCAAACACCTTACTAAATGGTGAAGTACCAAAGTTGTCCCCTTAATATAATCTCTCGTCTAAGCTTTATAGATTCCCCATCCTTCTTTTCCCACCTCCACTGATCCCGGGGTATATGCTTTGGTGCCAAAGCCAGAAATGACAGAAATAAGACCCATAAGTCCATTTCTTCCCACCATTCTGAGGGCACCAAAGTAGTTTTCATGATGAGTGTGGCTCATCGTGATCCAAGGTAACCTGAAGCTGGAATCAGGATCAGGGGAGGAACAGGCAGAGCTTAAAAATGCCCCCCCCCCCCCCCCCCCCGATCCCCTCACATGGCCTGTAACTCAGCCTCTATAGGAGGCGAAGCAGATTTGTTGGTTGTATCACTGGCTGGGGCCGAGTCCTCGGTCATGGCCCTCTCCAGGCTGGCAGGCAGAGAGTGGATCAGTGTCTTTCGGAAGTCTTGGCCAATGAAGACATAGAGCATTGGGTTGAGGCAGCTGTTGAAGAAGGCCAAGGCTTCCAGTAGGCTAGTCAGGATATCAAGGGCTTTGTACATTCTTCCGAGCAATATCTCTCTGATCCAAACTGTGGTCAGAAGGGCAACCAGTTGAAAGGGGAACCAACAAACAAAGAAGGAAACCACAACAGCGGTGAGAACCTTTGAGGAACGGCTGGAGTTAATCATGCCTTTTTTATAGAGCTTGACAGCAATGAGCCCGTAGCAGATGGCGACGATGGACATTGGCATAGTGAAGCCAATGACAAACCGGATGACCCCTCTAGCTGTCATCACAGTGGAGGCCACCTTCAGCAACTTTTGAGGGGTGTCAGCCCATGGTGCAAAGTTGAAAGCACAGTACATATTCCCTCTTGGATCATTTACTATCGTCACGAAGATGAAAATTTGCGAGGTGAGGATGAGTGCAAGAATCCAGGGCACAAGGATCAGTTTTGTAGCCAGACTTATGGTGCGGTGGTTGTGGGCCCAGACTGGGTGCAAGACACAAATACAGCGGTCCAGAGCAATGAAAGCAATGAGGAAGACGCTCCCAAACAAGTTAATGTCCACTACTGTGTAAATCAACTTGCACATGAACCAGCCAAAAGGCCATTGTTTTTTCATGATACTTGACACCATGAGGAATGGCAGAGCGGTCAGGAAAGAGAAATCCGCTATGGCCAGATTCAGGTAACACAAGGTGGTGACTGTGCGTGCCATCCGGAATCCAGCCACCCAGATCACAAGCCCATTGCCCAGGATGCCGAGAACAAAGGTGATCCCTTGAATTACCCATAAGACAATGTGCAGAGCAGTGTAGCCAGTAGATTCATGGAGCATCTCATTGGATCTATTCAGAAAGATGGAGAAGTTGGCTTCCATCTTGCCTGCACCTGGAACATTTCAACAATGGGGATTTATCAGCTGTGAAAACATCAGGCCAACATCAACCTTCACTAGAACTTCCTCTCCAAACTGGATACCCCCTCTCCTGAACCTTGTGGCTAGTCACTATAAATTTGGCAGACTCTTAGCTGTTCCTTTGGGAAAGGACACTTCTCCATGTTCCCATAATTACTAGTATGCATTCTATCACGTAGGCTGATTACTTAACTAAGAGTGTTACCAGGCCCCTGTCCATCAGCAGAAGTGAAGGCTTAAACTGGTGACATTAATTGTTTGAAACGTCCATTCAGAAAGAAATAGAACCTGCATTTGAGCTCAGGCAGATGGCTTCCACCAGAAATGTGCTCTGAACTTTATCCCATCTCATATTCCTTAAACAGGCTCAGTTTCTTTCTACCCACCCATTCAGCGCCTCACAGTCATCCAGGAGCTATAATGTGCTCAATGATGTCTAAAACATTGGTTTAAAATATGCTGGCACAACAGGGAAGGATGATGGTGCAATGGTAGGTGGGGAAAGGCCATTGAGGTAAAGTTGTGAAATGATGAGCCCACTCCATAAGGGTGGAGGAGAGCCTTGATCCACAGATGGTGCGCGGATGGATTATGATGGCCGCTATTTGGTGACTCATAAAAGGTGTCATTCACAGTACAGTTTATCAACTCCTGTGAAGCCATCCTTGCTTTTGATAAATATCATCATCCATGGTCCTGGCAGAGGAAGTGGCCTTTTCAGCATCTAAATTATTAAGGGTAACTGGATTTATGACCACAGATTTTGTAAGTTTCCTATTAGTTTACTCTATTTCTTCATCATGTTCCCATTTTAATACTTTGAAATAATTGTTTCAGTTCTGCTTTCTCCTAGAACTTCTTAACGTTCCGATTCCTGCTCTACCTAATGTCCTTGCCTTATATTTTAATAAGACTATGCTAGTAATTATTTATGAACTTTTAAAAAATCTATATATATTATTGATTTTTTTTTTTTTTTTACAGAGAGGAAGAGAGAGGGATAGAGAGTTAGAAACATTGATGAGAGAGAATCATCAATCAGCTGCCTCTTGCACACCACCTACTGGGGATGTGCCCACAACCAAGGTACATGCCCTTGACCGGAATCGAACCTGGGACCTTTCAGTCCTCAGGTCTATGCCCTATCCACTGAGCCAAATCAGTTTAGACTATTTATGAACTTTTTAGCCTTCTCTCAAGCAATCTACCCGCATCTGTAATCTACTCGCATCTGTCTTAGTGAATAGAGTTATTAGTCATTCCAGTTCATACCGTGGGTAAATCAAGAGTTCTTGTTCATTCCTTCCTCAAGTTTGCTCTGGATCCCTCTCTCTGTCTCACCTTTCCAAAAATTACCCTCCAGCAGTATCACTGTTCTTTTCTGCCAAAGTATCGCCAAGATTTTCTTTCTACTAAATCATTGTAGGACACAAACATGATCATAGCCCCTTCCTTCACAAAGCAACAGCCTTTGGCCCATGTTCCTTCCAGCTTTGGCCCTGTGCTCTCAAGAAAATTCTTTCAGTGAATTTTGTCACCTCAGCTTTTCTCCTAAACTTCTGAAAACTGACTTAGGTCCTGAGAACTCCATAGACTGTGATTTCCGTAAGAAGGCCTACGGCCTCCATGTCACTGCTCCAGTGGTGCCTTCTCAGTTCTTTTATTTATTTATATATATATATATTTTATTGATTTTTTTACAGAGAGGAGGAGAGAGGGATAGAGAGCTAGAAACGTTGATGAGAGAGAAACATCAACCAGCTGCCTCTTGCACACCCCCTACTGGGGATGCGCCTGCAACCAATGTACATGCCCTTGACCGGAATCGAACCTGGGACCTTCCAGTCCACAGACCGACGCTCTACCACTGAGCCAAACCGGTTTTGGCGCCTTCTCAGTTCTTATCCTGATATCTCAGTGATGTAGGATGCCGTAAATCCTTTCCTCCTTAAACCACATTTCCATATGCCTTTAGATGATAAAATGTACCTATAACACACTCCTGGTTGTCTTTATAGCTCAATAGACTGCCTCACCTCAGACCAATTTACTAGCTTTATTATTTAAAAATTTTTTTTATTGATTTCAGAGAGGAAGGGAGAAGGGAGAGAGAGATAGAAACACCAATGATAAGAGAGGATCATTGATCGGCTGCCTCCTGCACACTCCCTACTGAGTATCGAGCCCACAACCAGGCATATGCCCTTGACTGCAGGCCGATGCTCTATCCACTCAGCCAAACCAGCTAGGGCTAATTTATTAGCTTTTTCTCCTTCCATACCTCACATTGCCTAGATCAAACTCTTAGTTCTTCTATCCTCCCAAATCTGTCCCTCTTAATATTCGGTGTTTATTTGGAATGTAAGCACTCAGTTGTTAAATTTCTACCTGTAAATCTGACACATCCTTGAATCCCCTTTCTATAACCATCCCATCTAAGTCAATCAATTATATCTACAAAGTAACTGGAACAATTTTTATCACCATTAACTTTGTCCATAGACCTTGTCTGGTTGCATATTTGCACTTACCTTCTAAATAGCTTATTCTTGCTTCTAATGCAGCCTTCTTCCCCTCCCTCAAACCATTCTCTCTCTACATATAAGCCAAAAGAATCTTTTAAAAACAGAAATACCATGACATTATTCTGCTCAACACCCTCCAATGGCTTCCAAACGCCTATCTCAAGCTTACCAAGTTCTCCTGGATCTGGGCTGTGTATGCCTCAGACCTCACACACCTATATCATCTCACACAGTGTTAGGGATTCACACTGAATTCCTTTGATTTCTTGAACATGCCACACTTACTGCCATATCAGGGCTTTCGCATCTTCTCTTCCTTCTGCCTACTTTGCCCTTCCATTCAAGCTTCTTGCATCTGGCTATTTCTGAATATTGCTATCTCAGCTTAGATATTCTATTCTCAGAGAGGTCCCGCCTGATGCACAGTGCAAACCAGTTATCCCAGGAACAGAAATAAATTTTAATAATATATTTCATTTTACTCAACACATAGAGACTATCATTTGAGCATAACCAATCTGAGAATTTTCCATGAGACAGTTTGTCTTCCTTTTTCAGACTAAGTCTTTGAGTATATGAAATTCATTTTTGGCTGCAGCTCATCTCAGGTCAGGCTAGCAAGAACTCAATAGTTATATGTGGCAAGTGGATTCTTACTGGACAGTCTAGACTCGCAGGGGTCTTCAAACTACGGCCCGCGGGCCACATGCGGCCCGCAGAGGAGTCTGATCTGGCCCACCAGGTTTTTTGGGCAGTGAGCGCAGCCGAGGTGTTACAGTAGGAATTAGTAGTTCATATAGTCCGGCCCTCTAGCTCAGTGTTTTTCAACCTTTTTTGGGCAAAGGCACACTTGTTTCATGAAAAAAATCATGAGGCACACCACCATTAGAAAATGTTAAAAAATTTAACTCTGTGCCTATATTGACTATATATAAAGTAATTCTCTTGAATAGGAATCAAATAAACACAAAGAAAGTATTTTATAATTACTTTATTATGAAATATTAAGTAAACAAAATAGTGAAAAATTATAAAATTCTTGTCTTGTCTGCACCTACGGCACACCAGGCAACATCTCGCGGCACACTAGTGTGCTGCGGAACAGCGGTTGAAAAACGCTGCTCTAGCTCTCTGAGGGACCGTGATCTGGCCCCCACTTTAAAAAGTTTGAGGACCCCTGGCAGAGCTCAGGAGGTATCTGCCACATAACAAGTGCTCTCATAACAATGTTTAAGGCTTGGAACTTACCACCAGCTGCAACCCGTTCCTGTGGCCAGTTCCTGTCTTCTTGTGCAGTAACTCAGGCAGGAGGGCTTCAGCAGCTGCTTTATTGGAAAACGAGGGGGCGGGACAATGGGGCTCAACCCGTCAGCTGACAGGAACCCAGAGCTTCTTGCAATTTCCGTGAAGCACTCTGGATATGGTGTCAGCTTATTCTTTTCAGAACCTTAGTGTCTGAATATTCCCCTCTCGTTCCACCCGACGTGGGAGACAGGAGTTCAGTGTTCTAAATATCAAGGGCCAAATGTATAGTAAACTTATATTTACTATAAGTATCTTGTAGTAAAGAAGACGAGAACAGGCAAGTTAAGGATGTTTTGTATCCGGGCCCTTTCTCTTTCAGGGATTCAGGGAAATGAAAGAAATAATTGCTGATGTGAGAGGAATTGGAGGCAAGCAATAAAACACAGTCATTGGCTTAAAAAAAAAATATCTTGTTACTTCACTCAAACAACACTTCAGACATCAGAGGTGTGGGTTAGTTCTGTACTGAAATGTTCTCCAGTTCTCTGTGGACCTGACCTGGGTGTTCTACAGTCTAATTCAGTCTGACACTGTCTGGAATTAGGGCCAGATCCTACAAGGTACAGGGCTCAGTGCTATAAGGCTACCCCACTTCAGGTGCCACTTGGGAGTCCCAGGTTGCCAACTGTACTTTAGACGGACCAGCTGTAAATCAGGGGTCCCCATAGCCCCCCTCCTTAGGTACGATGGTTTGCTAGGATGATGCACAGAACTCAGGAAGGAATTTACTGGTACTTGTTTAGCAATTCAGTATTAAAAATACAACTCAGAACCGCCAAATCGAAGAGATGCATTGGGCAAGGTATAGGGGATGTGTGTGCACATAGTTTCCAAGTTCTCTCTGGGGCATTATCCTCCCAATGCCTTGGTGTGTTCAATTACCTAGAAGCTCATCAAGTCCTATGGTTCAAGAGTTTTTATGGAGCTCAATATCCTGCACCTTCCCAGCTATTGATTCCAGAAGTCAGTGTGTTGAGCTGAAATTTAATCACTTGGTCCTACTGAGGCTACCTCTTACTGGACAGCCCACCTTAACATACCTCATTAGCACAAATTCTGGTGTGACCCAAAGGGACTCCTCATGATAAAGAGACAGTTCTAGCCCACGATAGGTTGGCTCATGGATAGAGCATTGGCCCTTGGACTAAAAGGTCCTGGGTTCCATTTTGGCCAAGGGCCTGTACCTCAGTGGCAGGCTCTATTCCTGGCCCTGGTTGGAGTGGATGTGGGAGGCAACCATTCAATCTCTCTCTCTCCTTCTCTCTCTCTCCTTCTCTCTCTCTCTCTCTCTCTCTCTCTCTCTCTCTCTCTCTCTCTCTCTCTCTCTCTCTCTCTCTCTCTCTCTCTCTCTCTCCCTACCACTCTCTAAAAACCCTCAGGTGAGGATTAACAAAATAAATAAACAAAATTAACATAGGCATGTAGGAAACTTTAAAAAAAATTGATAAAAGACTCCTTTATCATTTAGGAAATTACAAGTGTGTAGATGCCAGTTGTAAGAACCAGGGACTAACACTAACATATTTTTTTACATTTGAATATTTATTTTGAGTTCACCTTTGCCAATGCATCAGCATGTTCTGTTACACATTAGATGACAACGTGTGAGTGATTATTTGTGGAAACCAAGGAAAAAGGCTGCAATGACTATAGATTGATTCATTTCAAAGCAAAGACACCAGTCACCAGTTAGCCAGAGTACTTTATTGGAAACAGAAAGTCAGAATCTGAGGTATTCATAAAAAGATAAGGCACTTGAGGCCTTGTAAAAATTTTGGGAATGGCAGCAAGAGTTAACAGGCCCCCATTGAGGATGAATTCACAGTTCATTTAATTAGACATTAAAGATCATAGTTGATACCAAGATGATGCTAATATTTTTTGAGTCATTAATTATATAACTTCTTTACACATATGGTTTTGGGATTCATTCATGAACAATAAAGGCCAAACTCTGCCCTCAGATAGATTACATTCTTATCATGTAAAGATACCCCTACCAAGTACTATAACACAGTTCTCAGACTCTTTCATAAGAACAAATTTGACCATTTGGAAAATATGGCTAAATTCCTTGAACATCACAGATTACCAAAACAGACAGTAGAGGTGATAGAAGGTCTGAATAGTCTGAAGTTATTTTTTTTATTTTTATTTTTTAAATATATTTTATTGATTTTGTACAGAGAGGAAGAGAGAGAGATAGAGAGTTAGAAACATCGACGAGAGAGAGTCATCGATCAGCTGCCTCTTGCACACCCCCCACTGGGGATGTGCCCGCAACCAAGGTACATGCCCTTGACCGGAATCGAACCCGGGACTCTCAGTCCCCAAGCCGATGCTCTATCCATTGAGCCAAACCGGTCCCGGCTGAATAGTCTGAAGTTATTAAAGGAACAGAGTCTGTTAAGAAGTCTTCTCAAAAAGAAAGCCCAAGACTCAATATAACATCAGAGAACAGTATTGGAGGAATCACTTCCCAGCTCTTTTTCTTTTGATGTAAAACCTGACATAGACATAAGAGGAAAGTAAAAGACTAAACCCATCTTTACAGAATCATAAATGCAGAAATTCCAAGCCCATCTAGTGAGATTAATTAGAAATATACAAAATATATCATGACCAACTGTGGTTATTCTATGAATACAAAGGTAATTTGACAATCAAACATCACTACAGTTTATGATGGTGTAAGTAAAAATGGTAAAAATAATATGATCGATTTAATAGCTGAATATGCATTTGATACAGCCTAGCACTTAATCATGGTTTTAAAAAGAAGCAAACCATTAGTAAAGTAGGAATAAGAAACGTGTTCAGATTTAAAAAATAGATGGAAACATCTTACTTCATGATGAAATACTAAAGTTTTTGCCTTAATATACTCTCTCCTCTAAGCTTTACAGATTCCCCATCCATCCTCCTCTTCCTATCCCTGTATTCTTTCCCCGGGGTAGAACCAAAAATAAAAGCAATATACCCTGATGCCCATTTGTTTTCCCCAGATCAGGGGTCACCAAAGTACTTTTCCTGGTGAGTGATTCAGTGTGGAGAAGAGGCTGTTCACTAATGTGATCGCTGCCAGACTGTCTAGCCAGATCCGGCCAGATTCAGGCCAGAGCAGAGATCGCTTTCCAGAAATTTCCTCAAAGACAGCCCAATCCCTCCCAAAGCCCCTGGCATGCTGGTTCCTTAGTCGGCCCCTCACTGTGTTTTGGGCAAGTATATAAGGCATTTTCTCTGTATGTGAGGTGGGTTATTCTCCAGTACCTCCATCCATCTGTACTGTCCACCTGCCATGTGGCAGGGAGGGCATCCATGTCATCTTGCTGCCTCCCAAGCTGAGCCTTGTATGTATGTTCCCTTAGTAAACTCTGAGAGTAATAACGGGACCCTCATTACATTCATACAGTCTCTTGGGCAGGGAAATTTTACCTAACACTCAGTATGACCTCAGGTAAGATGAAGCTGGAAGAAGGAGCAGGACAGGAGGAGGCAGAACTTATAAATGATCCCAGTCACCTCACATCTCCTGTAATTCGGCCTCAGTAGGAGACAAAGGAGATTTGTTTGTTGTGTAACTGATTGGGTCTGTGTCCTCAGTCAGGGCCCTCTGCAGATAGGCAGGCAGGGAGTGGATCAGTCTCTTTCGGAAGTCTCTCCCCAGGAAGACGTAGAGCATTGGGTTGAGGCAGCTGTTGAAAAAGGCCAAGGTGCTTGTTAGAGATTCCAGGAGAGGAATAATGTCAAAACTACCTTCAACTACTGCTCTGGCATACAGTGTATGCAGAAGAAGACACAGTTGGAAGGGGAACCAGCAAATGAAAAACGAGGCTCCGACAACTGTGAGGACTCGTAAGGGACGATGGGACTTTATCATGCCCTTGTTTCGCATTTTGGCTGCAATGAGCCCATAGCAGATGGCGATGATGGACATCGGTAGAGTGAAGCCAATGACAAACCGGGTAATCACCATGATTGTTGCTGAGGTAGACAACCTCTGCAACTTCTCTTCTTCACTGATGTCACCACAGAAGTCCATGTTGAATTCACAGAATATATCCCCGTTATCATCCTTGACTGTAGTAAAGAAGATGAGAACTGGCAAGTTGAGGAGTAGAGCAAGAATCCAGGGTACAATGATCACTTTTTTAGCCAGACTTAGAGTGCGGTGGTTCTGGGCCCAGACCGGATGCAAGACACAAATACAGCGGTCCAGAGCAATGAAAGCAATGAGGAAGACACTGGCAAACAGGTTTGTGTCTATCACAATGCTCAATAACTTGCATAGGAACAAGCCATAAGGCCATCGTCCCTCCATAGAATTCACAACCATGAAGAATGGCAGAGTGGCGCTGAAGAGGAAGTCGGCGATGGCCAGGTTCAGGTAACACAAGGTGGTGACTGTGCATGCCATGCGGAATCCAGCCACCCAGATCACAAGCCCATTTCCCACTGTGCCGAGGACACAAGTGATCCCATGGGCCACAAAGAAGAAGATCTGCAGAGCAGTGTAGCCAGTTTCCATCCTGACCGCACCTGAAACATGTCAACAATGAGAATGTGTCAGCAGAGCACCATACCACAGCACTTCTGTTCAGGCCAACAACTTCCACTGGAGCTTCCTCTCCAGACCCACCCTCCTGAGCCTTGTGGCTAGTCACTAGGATTGGACAGACTCCTGGCTGTTCCTTTGGGAAAGGACACTTCTCCATGTTCCCATAATTACTATAGTATGCATTCTACCGATTCGGCCGATTACTCTACCAAGAGTGTTATTGATTTTAGAGGGAGGGAAAGGAAGAGGGATAGAGAGAAACATGGATGACAGACAAACATCAATCAGCTGCCTCCTGTAAGTCCGGAACTGGGGATCTAGCTTGAAACGGGGCACGTCCCTGATGGGGAATTGAACTGGTGACCTCTTGGTTCATGGGTCAACGCTCAACCACCTTGGCCTGGCTCTCTTTAAACTTCTTAAACTCCTTCCCATTCCTGCTCTAAGCAGATGCCCTTGCCTCATATTTTAATGAGTAAATGGTAGTAATTGTTTGTGAACCTTTTAGCCTTCTCTCAAGCAAACCCCCTATATAGCTGCGCCTGTATCTCGAATAGAATTCTTGTTCTTCCCCTTTCACGTTTGCTCTGCATTTCCCCCTCTCTCACCTTCCCAACAATGCCCCTCCTGCAGTGTCACTTTTCTTTTCAGCCAAAACATCCTCAAGATTTTCTTCCTGGCCCAAACCAGTTTGGTTCAGTGGATAGAGGATCGGCCTGCAGACTGAAGGGTCCCAGGTTCAATTCCGGTCAAGGACATGTACCTTGGTTGCGGGCACATCCTTGGTGTGCAGGACGCAGTTTCTAACATTCTATCTCTATCCCTTCCTCTCTGTAAAAAATCAATAAAATATTTTTTAAAAATCTTCTTTCTGCTGTATCATTCTATCACAAAAACAGGATCATATGCCCTCCCTTCACAAAGCAGCCATCCTTGCCCCATGCTCCTTTTCAGCTTCAGCCCTGTGTGCTTTCATGAGAATTCTCTTGCCGAAACCGGTTTGGTTCAGTGGTAGAGCGTCGGTCTGAGGACTGAAAGGTCCCAGGTTCGATTCCGGTCAGGGGTATGTACATTAGTTGCGGGCACATCCCCGGTAGGGGGTGTGCAAGAGGCAGCTGGTCGATGATTCTCTCTCATCAACGTTTCTAGCTCTCTATTTCTCTCCCTTCCTCTCTGTAAAAAATCAATAAAATATATTTTTTAAAAAAAGAGAGAGAATTCTCTTGATGAGGTGTATCCATGGCCAAACTCTAAAAGGCAGAGTGTCTCCACTTGTCACCTCAGCTTGACTCCTAAATTCACTGTGAATTGACTTGGTCCTGAGCATTCCAAGGACTGTGCTCCCCTTAAGGGGGCCCATAGCCTCCATGTCACTCTCCCAGTAGTGCCTTCTGGGTTCCTATCCTGATATCTCAGTTTGGGGGGACCCAAAAACCACTTCCTCTTTCTCATGCCACTTGATGATAAAACGTGCACGCAACATAGTCTTGGATGTGCTTATAGCTCAACAGGCCACTTTACCTCAGTCTTATTTACTAGCCTTTTCTCCTCCCAATCCGAATGTTGCCTCGAATAAACCAAACTCTTGACTCCTCCCCAAATGTACCACTTTCAGTATCCCGTGCCTGTTTGTAATTTAAGTGCACAATTGTTAAATCTCCAAAGCTAACACATCCTTACACCTCCTTTCTATGACCATCCCATCCAAGTCAACCAAGCCTCTCTACAAAATCAGTGAGTCCACATGTGGATTGGTTTCTCTCACCACAACCCTGGTCTGTATCCCTTCTCTGGCTGTAGATCTGCACTAACCTTCCAAATGGCTTGTTCTTCTGATGCTGTCTCCACCCAAATCCGTTCTCTAGACATAAGCCGGATGATCTCTTACAAGCACAAATCATACCATGACATTCTTCTGCTCAACAGCCTCCAATGGCTTCCAAACTCCTAGTTCAAGTTCCCCAAGTACTCGTGGGTCTGCACCGTGCACCCTTCAGAACACATCTTACACCCTGTGAGGAATCCACACGGAATCCCTTTCATTTCTTAAATGTGCCAAGCTCATTGCCATTTCAGGCTTTTTCAGGCTTGTTCCTTTTGCCTACTATGCCCCTCCTTTTAAGCTTCCCACCTCTGAATATTGCTATCTCAGCTTAGATATTATATTCTCAGATGTGTTTATTTTCTTTGTAAAAATATATTTTATTGACTTTTCACAGAGAGAAAGAGAGAGAGATAGAGTTAGAAACGTCGATGAGAGAGAAACATTGATCAGCTGCTCTTGCACACGCCCCATTGGCAAAGAGCCTGCAACCAAGGTACATGCCCTTGATTGGAATCAAACCTGGGACCTTTCTGTCCACAGGCCGACGCTCTATCCACTGAGCCAAACCAGTCTCGGCAGATGTGTGTTTTCTGACTAACAGTATAAAGCAGATTCCCCAAGAACAGCCTGTATCACCAGGGACTGTCCTTGTTCATTTGTCCATTCATATATTTTCTTTTTTTAAGTACTCTCTACATTCATACACCTGCAACAGAAGACTACGGAATTCATCCAATGCTATATCTGTAGAGCCACGCTGTGAGTCTCATATTTAATACGATATTTTAAAAGCAAAAGAAATGAATTTCAATAATTTATTTAACTCAACACGTAGAGACTACCATTGGAGCATAACCAATCTGAGAATTTTCAATGAGGCATTTTTTTCTTCCCTTTTCATGCCAAGTCTTTGAATATCAGAGTACATTTTTGACTGCAGCTCAATGCAGGTCAGATTAGCAAAAACTCAATAGTCATATGTGGCAAGTGGATTCCTATTGGACAGTCCAGCTCTAGAGCTCAGGAGGTATCTGCCACATAATAGACACTCTCATAACAATGTTTAAATTCTCAGGCTCGGAACTTACCACCAGCTGCTGTCTGTTCCTGTGTCCAGTTCCTGGCGTGCTGTGGCAGGAGGGCTTCAGCAGCTGCTTTATTGAAGAACAAGGGGGCGGGACAATGGGGCTCAACCAGTGAGGTGACAGATGCCCATCTCCTTGCATTTTCCATAAAACACTCTGGGTATGTTGTCAGGGTACTTTATTGAAAATACATATTTATTAATTTCAGAGAGGAAGGGAGATGGAGAGAGAGATAAAAGCATCAATTATGTGATTCATGATCAGCTGCCTCTTGCATGCCTCTTCCTGGGGATCGAGCCCGCAACCCAGGCATGTGCCCTTGCCCGGAATTGAACTGGGGACCCTTCAGTCTGTAGGCTGATGCTCTACCCAATGAGCCACACCAACTAGGGCAGGGTACTCTTTTTAGAACCTTAGTGTCTGAATATTACCCTCACCTCCTACCAGCTCTGGGAAACAGGATTTCAGTGGTCTAAATATCAAGGGCCTAGGCTGTTTTGTGTCAGGCCCATTTCTCTTCCAAAGCTTCAGGGAAATGAAAGAAATAATTGCTGATGTGAGAGGAATTGGAGGCAAGCCATAAAATGTGCACATACCTAATTAGCACAAATTCTGTTGTGATTCTAAGGGACTCCTCAGGATAAAAAGACAGTTCTAGCCCTAGATCAGTTGGCTCAATGGATAGCGCATTGGCCCTCAGACTAAAAGGTCCAGGGTTCCATTTTGGCCAAGGACCTGTACCTCAGTGGCAGGCTCTATTCCTGGCCCTGGTTAGAGTTGATGTGGGAGGCAACCAATCTCCCTCTTTCTCTTTTTCTACTTCCCACTCTCTTAAATGCACTCCTGTAAGGATTAATAAAAATAAGTAAACAAAATTAGCATAAGCAAGCAGAAAACATTTTAAAAAATGATAAAAGACACCTTTATTATTCAGGAAATTGCAAGTGTTTAGATGTCAGTTGTAAAACTGGGAACATATTTTTCTGCATTTCAATATTTATTTTGAGTTCACCTTTGCCAATACATCAGCATATACTGTTATACATTAGATGACAACCTGTGAGTGATTATTTGTGGACACCAAGGAAAAAGGCTGACGACTGTAGATTGATTTATTTCAAAGGAAAGACACCGGTCACCAGTTAGCCAGAATACTTCATTAGAAACAGAAAGTCAAAATCTGAGGTGTTCATAAAAAGATAAGGCACTTGGGGATTTGTAAAAATTTTGGGACTGGCAGAGAGAGTTCAGTAAGCAGGCCCCCATTCAGATGAATTCAGAGTTCATTTAATTTTACATTAAACGTCTTCAGTTGATACTTGGATGATGCTCTTATTGAGTGATTACTTATATAACTCATTCTTGGATGTCTGTCACATGTCAGACACTATTTTACACATATGGTTTTGGTATTCATTCATCAACTGCCTCCCAAGCTGAGCCTTGTGTGTATGTTCCCTTAGTAAACTCTGAGAGTAATAATGGGGCTCTCAGTCCCTTTCTACAGTCTCTTGGGCAGGGAAATTTAACCTAACACTCAGTGTGATCTCAGGTAAGATGAAGCTGAAAGAGGGAGCAGTACAGGAGCAGGCAGAACTCATCAATGATCCCAGTCACCTCACATCTCCTGTAATTCGGCCTCAGTAGGAGAAGAAGCAGATTTGTTTGTTGTGTGACTGGTTGGGTCTGAGTCCTCAGTCAGGGCCCTCTGCAGACTGGCGGGAAGGGAGTGGATCATTCTCTTTCGGAAGTCTCTCCCCAGGAAGACGTAGAGCATTGGGTTGAGGCAGCTGTTGAAAAAAGCCAAGGTGCCTGTTATAGGTACCAGGTCAAGAATGATGTCGTAATTTCCTTCAAATACTGCTCTGACATAGAGTGTATTCAGAAGAAGACACAGTTGGAAGGGGAACCAGCAAATGAAAAAGGAGGCTCCGACAACTGTGAGGACTCGTAAGGGACGATGGGACTTTATCATGCCCTTGTTTCGCATTTTGGCTGCAATGAGCCCATAGCAGATGGCGATGATGGACATCGGTAGAGTGAAGCCAATGACAAACCGGTTGATCCCTATGATTGCTATTGAAGTAAAGCTCCTCTGCAACATCTCTTCTTGACCAATGTCATCCCAGAAGTCCATGTTGAATTCACAGAATATATCCCCGTTATCATTTTTGAATGTAGTAAAGAAGATGAGAACTGGCAAGTTGAGGAGTAGAGCAAGAATCCAGGGTACAATGATCACTTTTTTAGCCAGACTTAGAGTGCGGTGGTTCTGGGCCCAGACCGGATGCAAGACACAAATACAGCGGTCCAGAGCAATGAAAGCAATGAGGAAAACACTGGCAAACAGGTTTGTGTCTATCACAATGTTCAATAACTTGCATAGGAACAAACCATAAGGCCATTGTCCCTGCGTATAATTTAAAGCCATGAAGAATGGCAGAGTGGCGCTGAAGAGGAAGTCGGCGATGGCCAGGTTCAGGTAACACAAAGTGGTGACTGTGCATGCCATCCGGAAGCCAGCCACCCAGATCACAAGCCCATTTCCCACGATGCCGAGGACGCAGGTGATCCCACGTGCCACAAAGAAGAAGATCTGCAGAGCATTGTAGCAAGTTTCCATCCTGACCGCACCTGAAACATGTCAACAATGAGAATGTGTCAGCAGAGCACCATACCACAGCACTTCTGTTCAGGCCAACAACTTCCACTGGAGCTTCCTCTCCAGACCCACCCTCCTGAGCCTTGTGGCTAGTCACTAGGATTGGACAGACTCTTGGCTGTTCCTTTGGGAAAGGACACCTCTCCATGTTCCCATAATTAAAAGTAGGCATTCTACTGATTGGGCTGATTCCTCAACAAAGAGTGTTCCAAGGCTCCTGTCCATCACCAGAATCCTGAGCCAAGGTGTATAAACAAGAGAAAATCGATGGAAGGCATTGTGGGCACAGTGGACAGAGCAGACTGAAGGGTCCCAGGTTCAATTCCGGTCCAGGGCATGTACCTTGGTTGCAGGCAAATCCCTGGTGTGCAAGACGTAGCTGATCAATGATTCTAGCTCTCTATATCTCTCCCTTCCTCTATGTAAAATATTTTAAAAATTTCTTTCTGCTGTATCATTCTATCACACAAACAGGATCATATGTGCTCTCTTCACAAAGCAACCGCCCTTGGCCCATGCTCTTTTTCAGCTTCAGCCCTGTGTTCCCTCAAGAGAATTCTCTTGGTGAAGCATATTCATGGCCAAACACTACAAGGCAGTGTCTCCACTTGTCACCTCAGCTTGACTCCTAAATTCACTGTGAATTGACATGGTCCTGAGCACCCAAGGACTGTGCTCCCCTTAAGGGGGCCCATGGTCTCCATGTCGCTCTCCCAGGAGTGCCTTCTCAGTTCCTATCCTGATATCTCAGTTCGGGGGGATCCATAAGCCACTTCCTCCTTCTCATGTCAGTTGATGATAAAATGTGCACGCAACACAATCTTGGTTGTGCTAATAGCTCAACAGGCCACTTCACCTCAGTCTTATTTACTAGCCTTTTCTCCTCCCAATCCGAAGGTTGCCTCAGATAAAGCAAAATCTTGACTCCTCCACCTCCCCCCAAATCTACCTCTCTCCGTAATCCATGCCTGTTTGTATCTTACGTGCTCAATTGTTAAATCTCGAAAGCTAACATATCCTTGCACCCCCTTTCCGTGACCATCCCATCCAAGTCAAACAAGTCTCTCTCCAAAATCAGTGAGTCCACATGTGGGATGTTTTTTTTCACCCTAGCCCTGATCTGTATCCCTTTTCTGGCTGCAGATCTGCACTAACCTTCCCAATGGCTTGTTCTTGCTTCTGATGCTCTATCCACCCAAATCTGTTCTGCAGACATCAGGCAGATGATCTCTTAGGAACACAAATCATACCATGACATTCTTCTGCTCAACAGCCTCCAATGACTTCCAAACTCATAGCTCAGTTCCCAAGCACTCTTGGGTCTGCTCTGTACACCCTTCAGAACTCTTATAGCCACTGTCGTCTCACACCCTGTGAGGAATCCACATGGAATCCCTTTGATTTCTTGAATGTGCCAAGCTCATTGCCATTTCAGGCTTTTTCAGGCTCTGTTCCTTTTGCGTACTATGCCCCTCTTTTTAAGCTTCCCATCTCTGGCACTCTCTGAATATTGCTATCTCAGCTTAGATATTATATTCTCAGATGTGTGTTTTCTTTTCTTTTTAAAAAATACATTTTATTGACTTTTCACAGAGAGAAAGAGAGGGATAGAGTTAGAAACATCAATGAGAGAGAAACATCGATCAGCTGCCTCTTGCACACCCCCCACTGACAAAGTGGCCGAAGCCAAGGTTCATGCCCTTGACTGGAATCAAACCTGGGACCTTTCAGTCCGCAGGCAGATGTTCCATCCACTGAGCCAAACCAGTCTCCGCAGATGTGTCTTTTCTGACTAACAGTGTAAAGCAGATTCCCCAAGAACAGACTGTATCACCAGGGACTGTCCTTATTCATTTGTTCATTCACTTATTTTCCTTTTCTAAGGACTCTCTACATTCATACACCTGCAACAGAAGACTACGGAATTCATCCAATGCTGTATCGCAAGAGCCACGATGTGAGTCTCATATGTAATACGATATTTTAAAAGCAAAAGAAATGAATTTCAATAATTTATTTAACTCAACACATACAGACTACCATTTGAGCATAACCAATCTGAGAATTTTCAATGAGGCATTTTTTTCTTCCCTTTTCATGCCAAGTCTTTGAATATCAGAGTACATTTTTGACTGCAGCTCAATGCAGGTCAGATTAGCAAAAACTCAATAGTCATATGTGGCAAGTGGATTCCTATTGGACAGTCCAGCTCTAGAGCTCAGGAGGTATCTGCCACAAAATAGATGCTCTCATAACAATGTTTAAATTCTCAGGCTTGGAACTTACCACCAGCTGCTGTCTGTTCCTGTGTCCAGTTCCTGGCGTGCTGTGGCAGGAGGGCTTCAGCAGCTGCTTTATTAAAGAACAAGGGGGAGGGACAATGGGGTTCAACCAGTGAGGTGACAGATGCCCATCTCCTTGCATTTTCCATAAAACACTCTGGGTATGTTGTCAGGGTACTTTATTTATTTAAAATACATATTTATTAATTTCAGAGAGGAAGGGAGATGGAGAGAGAGATAAAAGCACTAATGATGTGATTCATGATCAGCTGCCTCTTGCATACCTCTTCCTGGGGATCGAGCCTGCAACCCAGGCATGTGCCCTTGCCCGGAATTGAACCGGGGATGCTTCAGTCTGTAGGCTGATGCTCTATCCACTGAGCCAAACCAACTAGGGCAGAGTACTCCTTTTAGAACCTTAGTGTGTGAATATTCCCCTCACCTTCTACCTGCTGTGGGATTTCAGTGCTCTAAATATGAAGGGCCAAGAATGTTTTGTGTCTGGGCCCTTTCTCTTTCAGAGCTTCAAGAAAATGAAAGAAATAATTGCTGATGTGAGAGGAATTGGAGGCAAGCAATAAAATGTGCACATACCTCATTAGCACAAAATCTGTTGTGATCCAAAGGGACTCCTCATGATAAAAAGACAGTTCTAGCCTTTAAATGGGTTTGCTCAATGGATGGAACATTGGCCTTGGACTAAAAGGTCCAGGGTTCCATGTTGGCCAAGGACCTGTACCTCAGTGGCAGGCTCTATCCTTGGCCCTGGTTGAAGTGGATGTGGGAGGCAACCAATCAAAGTCTCTCTCTCTCTCTCTCTCTCTCTCTCTCTCTCTCTCTCTCTCTCTCTCTCTCTCTTTCTCTCTCTCTCTTTCTCTCTGTCTTTCTTTTTCTCTCCCTTCCACTCTCTTAAAACCACTCAGGTGAGGATTAACAAAAATAAATAAACAAAATTAACATAAGCATGCAGGAAACTTAAAAAATAATTGATAAAAGACACCTTTATCATTCAGGAAATTGCAAGTGTTTAGATGTCAGTTGTAAGAACCAGGGACTAACACCAACGTATTTTTCTGCATTTGAATATTTATTTTGAGTTCATCTTTGCTAATGCATCAGCATGTTCTGTTATACCTTAGATAGCAACGTGTCAGTGATTATTTGCGGAAACAAAAAAAAAAAAAAAAAAAAAAAAGGCTGATAACGACTGTAGATTGATTCATTTCAAAGCAAAGACACCGGTCACCAGTTAGCCAGAGTACTTTATTGGAAACAGAAAGTCAAAATCTGAGGTGTTTTTAAAAAGATATGACACTTGAGGATTTGTAAAAATTTTGGGACTTGCAGTGAGAGTTCAGTAAGCAGGCCCCCATTCAGATGAATTCAGAGTTCATTTAATTTTATATTAAAGGTCTTCAGTTGATACCTGGATGATGCTCTTATTTATTGAGTGATTATTTATATAACTTCTTTTTGGGTGTCTGTCACATGTCAGACACTATTTTAAACATATGGTTTTGGGTTTCATTCATGAACTGCCTCCCAAGCTGAGCCTTGTGGGTATGTTCCCTTAGTAAACTCTGAGAGTAATAATGGGGCTCTCAGTCCCTTTCTACAGTCTCTTGGGCAGGGAAATTTTACCTAACACTCAGTGTGACCTAGGTAAGATGAAACTGGAAGAGGGAGCAGGACAGGAGCAGGCAGAACTCATCAATGATCCCAGTCACCTCATATCTCCTGTAATTCAGCTTCAGTAGGAGACGAAGCAGATTTGTTTGTTGTGTGACTGGTTGGGTCTGTGTCCTCAGTCAGGGCCCTCTGCAGACTGGCGGGAAGGGAGTGGATCATTCTCTTTCGGAAGTCTCTCCCCAGGAAGACGTAGAGCATTGGGTTGAGGCAGCTGTTGAAGAAGGCCAGGGTGCCTGTTAGAGAATCCAGGAGGAGAATGATGTTGAACTTTCCTTCAAGTATTGCTCTGACATTGAGTGCATGCAGAAGAAGACAGAGTTGATAGGGGAACCAGCAAATGAAAAAAGAAGCTCCAACAACTGTGAGGACCCGTATGGGATGGCGGGACTTGATCATGCCCTTCTTGCAGATTTTGGCTGCAATGAGTCCATAGCAGATGGCGATGATGGACATCGGTAGAGTGAAGCCAATGACAAACCGGTTGATCCCTATGATTGCTGCTGAGGTAAACAACCTCTGCAACATCTCTTCTTCACTGATGTCACTCCAAAAGTCCATGTCAAAACCGCAGTATATATCCCCGTTTTCATCTTGTACTGTATTAAAGAAGATGAGAACTGGCAAGTTAAGGAGTAGAGCAAGAATCCAGGGTACAATGATCACTTTTTTAGCCAGACTTAGAGTGCGGTGGTTCTGGGCCCAGACCGGATGCAAGACACAAATACAGCGGTCCAGAGCAATGAATGCAATGAGGAAGACACTGGCAAACAGGTTTGTGTCTATCACAATGTTCAATAACTTGCATAGGATCCAGCCATAAGGCCATCGTCCCTGCGTATAATTTAAAGCCATGAGGAATGGCAGAGTGGCGCAGAAGAAGAAGTCGGCGATGGCCAGGTTCAGGTAACACAAGGTGGTGACTGTGCATGCCATGCGGAATCCAGCCACCCAGATCACAAGCCCATTTCCCATGGTGCCGAGGACACAGATGATCCCTTGCGCCACAGATAAGACGATCTGCAGAGAAGTGTAGCCAGTTTCCATCCTGACTGCACCTGAAACATGTCAACAATGAGAATGTGTCAGTGGTGCACCCTATACAGCACTTCCGTTCAGGCCAACAACTTCCACTACAGCAGTGGTTCTGAACCTTTCTAATGCCACAACCCTTTAATACAGCTCCTCATGTTGTGGTGACCCCCAACCATAAAATTATTTCCTTGTTACTTCATAACCATAGTTTTGCTACTGTCAATGCAGTTGGATGGCCTGCCTGTTGGTTGAACTTCCTGGTTGATGGGAACAATTTGCATATTAGCCTTTGCATATTAGTAATGTAAATATCTGTGTCTTCCGATGGTCCTAGACGACCCTGCTAGCGGTTCTCAACTTGTGAGTCGCCACCCTGCTAGCAGTTCTGGACCCACATTCCACCTATTAGGCTCATTACTTAACCAAGCGTGTTACAAGGCTCCTGTAACCCATCAACAGGATCCTGAACTGAGGGTGTATAATCAACAGAAAATCGATGGGAGGCATTGTGGGCACGGTGAGGGAGCACTAGACTCAGAGTGAGTATGGTCACCACCCTTCTGCCCACGACTCAATGCATAGATGCTGGCAGGCTCTATGACTCCCAGCTCCTGTTTCTCCCCCGTGAGAATCCTTGACCTATTGATGGATTAGTCTTTCACTTTGTAGGGTGTGGTTTAAGGTTCTGGCTGAAGGCCATCTGGAACAGTTACGGGTCATATAATGTAATATGACATTCTGAGGAGTCTGTGGCTGGGAGAGGTTAGTGAACTCGGCCCTTCTGTTTTCCATTGTTCCTGCTTACCATGGAGTTCTTCTCTGTGTGAGATAAAAGGAATTTTCACCCACGGTACAGCTTTAGTGTCTGTGGCATAGAGAATTTGAGAGTAATAGATTTAGTTAACATTTATGGGGTTCTGCCCATCAAGGAGATGTACCTTGGTTGCAGGCTCCTCCCTGGCTCAAGCCCTGATCAGGGCTGCTGCAGAAGGCAACCAATCAATGTGTTTCTTTTTTTTTCTTCTTAATATATTTTATTGATTTTTTTACAGAGAGGAAAGGAGAGAGATAGAGAGCTAGAAACGTCAATGAGAGAGAAACATCGACCAGCTGCCTCTTGCACACCCCCTACCGGGGATGTGCCCACAACCAAGGTTCATGCCCTTGACCGGAATCGAACCCGGGACCTTTCAGTCCGCAGACTGACACTCTACCACTGAGCCAAACCGGTTTCGGCTCAATGTGTTTCTCTCACATGGATGTTTCTCTTTGTCTTTTCCTCTCTCTCCCATTCTCTAAAAAAAAAAAAAAAAAAAAAAAAAAAAAAAAAAAAAAAAAATTAATGGAAAAATACCCTCAGGTGAGGATTAACAAAAACAAAAACAAAAAAAGATTAAATGTTTAAAAAATATTTGTGGGGTTCTAATTGAAAACCATGCATTCTATTAAATGGCAATCTACAATGTACACTGAGTGGCCAGATTATTATGATCTCTGAATGCATAATAAGCTCACCACTAAGTGTGTGTGTGTGTGTGTGTGTGTGTGTATGTAATGCCCGGTGCATGAATTCATGCATGGGTGGGGTCCGGCCAGCCTGGCCAAGGGGAGGGGACATGAGCAGTTGGCCGGCTTGCCTGTTGGTCGAACTCCTGGTGGAGGGGACAATTTGCATATTAGCCTTTTATTATATAGGATATACACTGATTGGCCAGATTATTATGCATACAGAGATCATAATAATCTTGCCTCTCAGTGTGTATATATCCAGTTGACTTACACACAACTCTATTGTGGCCATTATATCTAGTTTTCATAAAAATAAATTGATATTCAGAGCCATTATGAGACCTGGAAGGTCAGTTAGGTAGTAAGTGGTAGAGGTAGGACTTCAGTCCAGCTTGAGCTGACTTCCAGTCTTCCTCTACTACACCACTGTGACATTCACTGCTGGATTTCCACCCAATAACCATTTCTTCATTTTTTTTCTTTAAAAAATTTTTTAATCCTCATCCAAGAATATATTTTTAAAATATGTTTTTATTGATTTGAGAGAGAGGAGAAGGGAGAAGGGGAGAGAAAGAAAGATTATCTATCCGCTGTCTCCTGCACATCCCATACTCGGGATCCAGCCTGTAAATCCAAGCATGTGCCCGGACTGGGAATCTCACCAGTGGCCTCTTGGTGCATGAGATGATGCTCAACCAACTGAGCCACATGGTTGGGCACCCCCATTCTCCTCTGCTGACCATAACTCAAGTATATTTAGTTTCTCACTCTTCAGGGAAGATATTCCTCTCTATATATTTTAAAAATTTATATTTTATTGATTTTTACTGAGAGGAAAGGAGAGGGATAGAGAGTTAGAAACATCGATGAGAGAGAAACATCAATCAGCTGCTTCCTGCACACACCCTACTGGGGATGTGCCTGCAACCAAGGTACATGCCCTTGACCGGAATCAAATCTGGGACCCTTGAGTCTGCAGGCTCTGTCCACTGAGCAAAACTGGTTAGGGCTTCCTCTCCATCTTTTTTATTATTATTATTATTATTATTATTATATTTTATTGATTTTTTACAGAGAGGAAGAGAGAGGGATAGAGAGCTAGAAACATCGATGAGAGAGAATCATCGATCAGCTGCCTCTTGCACACCCCCTACTGGAGATGTGCCTGCAACCAAGGTACATGCCCTTGACAGGAATCGAACCTGGGTCCTTTCAGTCTGCAGGCCGATGCTCTATCCACTGAGCCAAACCGGTTTCGGTTTCCTCTCCATCTTTAGAGGCAAATCCTGAGAGTCTCGCTGGCAGATGGAATTTGCTTTGCTTTGCAAAGGAGTATTTTAGCAGTGGAACACGACCAAATCCTGTACAATAACACGAGGGGAAGATATCCTGGGAAGCTTTTGGCATACATTTGCTTGTTCTTAGGAATGGGAATCCACAAAAATATAGCAGTATTTGCCTCTGGACCAGGACACATCTGTAACTGTTGCCTCCAGATTCAACCCAATATCTGTATGACCCACTTGTCAAGATCCTCATTCTCTGGTCTATGAGCTTTATCAGAAACATGCAGGGTGGCTGTTGAAATGCACATTCATGAACCCATTCTGGAATCTCATTGCATAACATTTAGGGTAATTTTGTATGGCCTAAAAAATTGAGAATCACCTTAGCTTAGGCTAACTTGCTTCCTGCAGAGACATACTGTTTTTTGAGCACCGATGTACATTTGGTACTTGTAATAATATCGCAAGCCCAGCCAGCACGGCTCACAACTGGTTAGGTGTCAACCTACGAGCCAGAAGGTAGAAGTTTGATTCCCGGTCAGGGCACATGCCTGAGTTGTGGGCTGGATCCCCAGTGGTGGTGGGGCGTGTGAAAGCAGCTGATCAATGATTCTCTCTCTCCCTTCTTCTCTGAAAGAAATAAAAAAAAAATATCTATATATAAATAATATTGCAAGACATCCATTGTGATCCCTTTTTCACCAGCGGGAAATCATGGTCTAGGTTTCAGTAGTTGTTCATCGTCATGAGCCCAGCCAGTCAATGGAGACGGCAAGCTTTGAAAACCAGATTGAACTGATTTCAGAGCCACTGCCTTTGCCACTGTAAATACTGTCTTTTAAAGGTCCCTCCCCCAATATTACCTGGAGATGACCATACCCTAGAATGACAATTTGCTTCATTTTCTTTCTTTTTCCCCCCATTGTTCTTTTGTTCCTGTTTCACTTAACACTTCCACCCAGTTGTCTGTGGGATTTTGTTCCTGTTTCACTTAACACTTCCACCCAGTTGTCTATGCTTCACGTAGGGGAGGGTTTCTCAATCTTGGCAACGTTGATATTTGGGTGGATAATTCTTTGTTTTGGGGGACTTTCCTCTACATTGTAGAATGTTTATCCATCTCTTTGGCCTTCTTCTGGAAGAACCCAGTAGCAACACCTTCCAGTTATTAAGTGTCAAATGTCTTCAGGGGTTAAAATCACCTCTAGTTGAGAGTCAGTATTTTACCGTAGTGTTGGTGACTGGAGTTATGTCAATCTGTATTCTAATCTCCTCTCTGACACCTTGCCCAATATGAGTGTTTAGTTAGTTGATATCTCTTTGAACTGCAGTTTGCTCCTCAAGAGAATAGGGTGATTTTTCTGGTGAAATCGATTTTTAGGTGAGGATTAGATGAGAATAGACATGGAAATCTTTCAGGGTGAACCAAGTATCTTTAACACGTGGGGACTCTTGGGGCTCACCAGTCTCTGTCCTGTGTCCTAGGACACAATCCTGGACCATACATTGTGGAAGCTCAAGTTCAGGTCAAGAACAATGGTGATAATTATTGTATTAACTACACTTAGGAACATCTTGTATGTGCCAAGAGCTCCTCTCTTAACCCTCAGGAAAAGTCCTCTTGTTTGGCTCTTGAGGATTGCATGCATGTAAAGCACTAAACATACTCTGTGACTTTCAAAATATGGAATAATGGTAGTTATAATTAGTATAACCATTGTACTGATCAGGAAGTGCAGACTTAAACTGGTTATATTAATTTTTTGAAAGGCCCCAGTTAGTAAGAGCGAGAGTCTGAATTTGAGCTCAAGATTCCACCAGAAATCTCCTCTTAACTTTCTCCCACCCCATACTTCCTCTACAGGGTCAGTTCTCTCTGCCCACCCAGTCAACACCCTACAAAGGCCCCAGAGGATATGATGAGCTCCACAATCACTTAAATTATTGGTTTAAAAACGTTGACACAGCAAGGAAGGATGATTGGGCAATGATAGTTAGGGAAAGGTCAATGCGGCAGAGTTGTGAAATTATGGGCCCACTCTCACTGCAGGGTGGGGGAAGAGTCTGTGTTCCACAGATGGTGCTCAGACGGGTTATGATGGCTGCTCTTCGGTGACTCATGAAAGGTGTCATTTACAGGACAATTAATCACCTCCAATGACAACATTCTTGCTTTTGGATTTGTATCATCGTACGTTGGTCAGAGAAAGCGAACTGCCCAAGATCAGAATTGTTACGGGGCACCTCCGAGTTTACGACCACAGATTTCACATGGAAACTCAGCAATCCCTTGTTATGTTCCTCTCTTTCTTCATCCTGTTTGCATGTTCATGCTTTGAAGTTCTGATTTCTCCTCCGATTTCTTAACCTCCTCCCCATTCCTGCTCTCAGCTGATTGCCCTTGGCTGATATTTTAACAAGAAAAGGGTAATGACTGTGAGCTTTTTAGTCTTCTCTCAAGCATACCCTCTAGTCTGTCTGTACCTGTTAGTGAGAGAGTCAAGACTTTTTGCTCATTCCCCCTTCATGTTTGCTCTGTATCCTCTCTCTGTCCCACTTTCCCAACAATTCCCCATCGCAGTATCACTTATCTGCCAAAACGTCCCCAAGACATTCTTTCTGACAAACGAGACCATTCCGTCAGACAAACATGATCACAGCCCCTCCCTTCACAAAGAAACTGTCCTTGGCCTAAATTCCTCTCTAGCTGCAGCCTTGTTCTCTCAAGAAAATCCTCACGGTGAAGAGTATTCACAGCACAACGCCAAAAGGCAGTGTCTCCACTTGTCACCTCAGTTTTTCTCCTAGACTCACTGCGAATTGACTTAGGCCTGAGCACTCCCTGGACTGTGCTCCCCTGAAGGAGGCCTGTGGCCTCCCTGTCACCGCCCCAGTGTGCCTTCTCAGGTCTTATCCTGATATCTTAGTGACATGAGACCCATAAACCACAACCTCCTTCTGAAAACACATTTTTTTTAAAATGCCTTTAGATGGCAAAGTGCACACACTTCACTTGTCCTTAAAGCTCTGTTGGCCTCTTTAACTCAGTATTATTAAAAAAAAATTATATATATATATATATATATATATATATATATATATATATATATATATATATATATATATATATATATTGACCTTGACCAGAATCGAACCTGGGACCTCTCAGTCCACAGGCCGACGCTCTATCCACTGAGCCAAACCAGCCAGGGCCAACTCAGTATTATTTACTTTCTTTTTCTCCTCTAATTAAAAAAAAATTATTATTGAAAGTAATAATAATACCTGAAAATATAAGAGTCGAAGAGAAAGAGATAATGAGAACTCCCCCCCCCCTCAAATCACTGTACAATCAGATATTTTCAGGTATACGCTACAGCAAACTTGTGAATCATGAAGACATTATTTTTTTAAAAATGGAAAGGAGGGCCGGGACCGGTTTGGCTCAGTGGATAGAGTGTCAGCCTGCGGACTGAAAGGTCCCGTATTCGATTCCAGGCAAGGGCATGTACCTTGGTTGCGGGTACATCCCTGGTTGAGGGTGTGCAAGAGGCAGCTGATTGATGATTCTCTCTCATCGATGTTTCTAACTCTCTATCCCTCTCTCTTCCTCTCTGTGAAAAATCAATAAACTATATTTTTAAAAAATGGAAAGCCATTTAAGCAGGACAAGGAGTGTGCTTCAGGTGGAAAAATGTCCTAGAGTCTTGCAAAGGGATGGGTTTGAGAATGTTCCCAATTGGAGGCAGAGATCCAAGAGTGGAGGATGTTGCAGGACATCAAGGTCAAGTTGCTGAAGAGCCACCAGGTCAGGAATAGTGTAAGAGGGAGGAGATGTGGTTTTGGGAGAGATTGTCCAGGCTTGGCCGACTGGCCTTGGAGACTGGATGGCTATGGAGAGTGAATAAAGAAGGAGCACTTGTTTGTTTGTTTGTTTGTTTCTTTGTTTGTTTGTTTGTTGTTAATCCTCACCTGAGGGTATTTTCCCATTGATTTTTAGAGAGAGTGGAAGGGAGGGAGAGGGGAGAGAAAGAAACATCAATGTGAGAGGGACGCATCGATTGGTTGCCCCCCCCCCGCACATGGGATGGAACTTGCAACCCAGGTATGTGCCTTTAGGTGAGGAATTGAGCCCATGACCCTTCTGGGGTGGGCCAATGATCTAGCCATTGAGCCACAGTGGGCAGGCAGGAGGACTCTTTATGAATTCCACTTTTATTTTATTTTCTTTTAAAAAAATATTTTATTGATTTTTACATAGAGGAAGGGAGAGGGAGAGAGAGTCAGAAACATCAATGATAGAGAAACATCGACCAGCTGCCTCCTGCACACCCCCCACCGGGGATGTGCCCACAACCAAGGTACGTGCCCTTGACCCGAATCGAACCTGGGACTCTTCAATCCGCAGGCCAATGCTCTACCCACTGAGCCAAATCAGTTTCGGTGAATTCCACATTTCTTGATTGTGGTTCCAGTTACTATCTACCTAATAAAAGAGCAACATGCGAATTGACTGAACCTTCATGACACCCACCAGCCAATCAGGAGTGGGTATGCAAATTAACCCAACAAAGATGGTGGATTAATTTGTGTATGCAGGTGCCTAGCTGCCGTGGGCAGGGTGGGAATCAGGAGTTCTGCACCACTCCAGTCGCTCTAGGCCTCTGGGCAGCATGGGAAAAAAGTGTCCCTGGGCCAGAGCAAAGGAAGTGTCGGCAGCCAGGGGAAGTCCCATTTTTGCATGAATCTCATGCATTGGGCCTCTAGTTAGTACATAGTAAACCACTTAGAAACATAGTTATGTAAAACAACTCTGTAGGGAAAAACTCAGTTCTTCCCCCACTGTGTGTTTGTCTCCTTTACTTTTTACCTAGAACATTTTACTTCCAGTCACAAAAACTCAAAGAGAAAGTGGAGTCCCCCCTGCCCTCAACAACAAGCATGTCTCCTCCACCAGCTTTGTGTGCTACAGTTTAACTCAGTTCTGGAGATTGCATCAAATCCCACAGATTAAGGGCTGAGTCTCACAAGACTGACCACCCTTCTCCCATCCACATTTCAGATGTCAATGACAAGTTTCATGTTGTCCCTTGTGCTTCTCAACAACCAGCTACAGATCAGAGGTTTCAATGACGCCCTCCATAGGTTTGATTCGTTTGAAGAACTCAGGAAAACACTTAACATTTACTTTTCAGTTTATTAAAGGACTAGAGGCCCAGTGCACGAAATTCATGCATGGGGGTGTGTGTCCCTCAGTCCAGCCTGCACCCTCTCCAATCTGGGACATCCCTCTCACAATCCAGGACTGCTGGTTCCCAACTGCTTGCCTGCTTGCCTTCTGATTGCCCCTAACTTGCCTTCTGATTGTCCCTAACATCGACCAGCCACCTCCTGCACACCACCTACAGGGGATGTGCCCGCAACCAAGGTACATGCCCTTGACCGGAATTGAACCCAGGACCCTTCAGTCCGCAGGCCGACGCTCTATCCACAGAGCCAAACTGGTTTCAGCTGGAGCCATTTTCTTTAAAATCACCACACGGCTGTCATTTGATAGATTTGAGATGGGATTTTACGAGGAGAAGCAGAATGTTAGTTTTCTAGGGCTGTCCTAACAAAATACCGCAGACTGTGTTGCTTAAAGAAAAGAAATGGATTCCTCACGGCTCTGAGAGCTGCAAGTTCCAGATGAGGGTGCCATCAGGGTTGGTTTCTCCTGAGGCCCCTCTCCTTGGCTTGCAGATGGCCATCTTCTTCCTGTGTTGTCACGTGGTTGTCCCTGTATGCGTGTCTGTGTCCTAATCTCTTCTTCTGAGGACACCGGTCAGATTGGATCAGGTTCCATCCTAACGACTTCATGTTAACTTGTGATCTCTTTTTTAAAAGTATATATTTTATTGATGTTTTACAGAGAGGAAGGGAGAGGGATAAAGTTAGAAATGCTGATGAGCCGAAACCAGTTTGGCTCAGTGGTAGAGAGTCAGTCTGCGGACTGAAAGGTCCCAGGTTTGACTCCGGGCAAGGGCATGTACCTTGGTTGCGGGCACATCCCCAGTAGGGGGTGTGCAAGAGGCAGCTGATGGATGTTTCTCTCTCATCAACATTTCTAGCTCTCTATCTCTCTCCCTTCCTCTCTGTAAAAAAGCAATAAAATATATTTTTTAAAAAGAATGTAGAGTTTAAAAAAAAAAAATATATATATATATATTATTGATTTTTTACAGAGAGGAAGAGAGAGGGATAGAGTTAGAAATGCTGATGAGAGAGAAACATCAATCAGGTGCCTCTTGCATACCCCCTACTGGGGATGTGCCCGCAACCAAGGTACATGGAATCGAACCTGGGACCCTTCAGTCCGCAGGCCGACGCTCTATCCACTGAGCCAAACCAGTCAGGGCGCAGATTGGGCCCTTTGAGAAACTCAAGTACCCATGCCGAAACCCGTTTGGCTCAGTGGATAGAGAGTTGGCCTGCGGACTGAAAGATGTGGGTTTGTTTGGTGGGGTATGAGGCAAGGACATCAGCTGTGAGCGGGATGACAGAGGAGGCTGGAGCTTGAACAAGAAAGCCGAAGGGCCAGAATAATCATCATGGTGGGCCATGGGGAGGGAAAATAAACAGGGAAGCAGTGGCCTTCCGGGGCAGTGACATGTCTGCACACGGAGAGACCGGCCTTGGCTGCCGTGTGGGGCCCTTCATTGGGACCCAGCTCTACTTGGCCAGAATCGCACCCTTAAACCGTGGGCCGGTCACTTCCCCTCTCAGAGCCCAGGGTCTGCTTCTGTCAGTCACGGGTGGTGCGGCTTAGCCAGTTCCCAGCGCCGGTGGAGTCCCGGTGGCACAGCTTTTCCTTTTCGGCCCGTCCCCTCCTGCCATTGCGGAATCTTCCTTATTCATTGCATCAGCTATTGCAAATGACGGCCTTGCAGACTCTTTGTTTTTAATTTAAAAAATCCTCGCCTGAGGAAAGGTGTGTTTTGTTTGTTTGTTTATATTTTTATTGATCTCAGAGAGGAAACGGGGGGAGGGAGGAAGAGAAAGAGAGAGAGAGAGAGAGAGAGAGGGAGAGAGAGAGAGAGAGAGAGAGAGGAACATCAATGATGAGAGAGAATCATTGAATGGCTGCCTCTTGCTCGCCCCACACTGGGGATCAAACCCGTAACCTGGGCTTGTGCCCTGACCAGGAATAGAACTGTGACCTCCTGGCTCAGGTTGACACTCGACCACTGAGCCATGCCAGCTGGGTAAGTGTGTGTGTGTGTGTGTGTGTGTGAAATATATTTTATTTTATTGATTTTTTTACAGAGAGGAAGGGAGAAGGATAGAGAGAGAGAAACATCAACCAGCTGCCTCCTGAACACCCCCCACTGGGGATCGAGCCCGCAACCAAGGCACATGCCCTTGACCAGAATCAAACCTGGGACCTTTTAGTCTGCAGGCTGACGCTCTATCCACTGAGCCAAACCAGCTAAGGCCAGGTGAAGTTAATTTTTATAAAATATTTTAATTAACCTTATGTTGCCAGATAATCATCTTTGCAACATGTGGTCACTATAAAAATTAGCAAGATAGTTCCCACCAAAACCAGTTTGGCTCAGTGGATAGAGCGTCGACCTGTGGACTGAAGGGTCCCAGGTTCGATCCCGGTCAAGGGCATGTACCTTGGTTTCGGGCACATCCCCGGTAGGGGGGTGTGCAGGAGGCAGCTGATGGATGTTTTTCTTTCATCAATGTTTCTGGCTCTCTATTCCTCTCCCTTCCTCTCTGTAAAAAAAAAAAAAAAAATCAATAAAATATATATATTTTAAAAAATAGCTGCATGTGGCCGGTGGCCAGGGGCTTGGCCAGGGTGGCTGTAGTGTGACCGAGGGCCTCCCTCCTCCCCCCACACCCTCCACCACGCCGGCCAAGCTGATTAAGGCTGTTCAGGATCCAGTTTGCTTCCGAGTCCTGACCGCTGGGTCTGGCGCAGGCCCTGGGACATACGAAAAAAAGGGAGAGTCCTCATGCTCTCGCGTTTGTTTTTGTGCCCGGGTTCGCTCTGCTTCTGACCCGCGTGCTTGTGAGGCAGCCAGTGGCGCTTTCTGAAAGCCTGTGAAGCCTCAGAGCGACCTTTCTGTCCTCCGCCCAGGAGATCACAAATCGACTCCAGCATGCAGAGGGCCACCGATGGTCGGAGCAAGGCAGTAAGAATCAGGAGCCCCGACCAGTTTGGCTCAGTGGACAGAGTGTGGCCTGCGGACTGAAGGGTCCCAGGTTCGATTCCGGTCAAGGGCATGTACCTTGGTTGCGGGCACATCCCCAGTAGGAGACGTGCAAGAGGCAGCTGACCAATGTTTCTCTCTCATCGATGCTTCTAACTCTTTATCCCTCTCCCTTCCTCTCTGTAAAAATAATAATAATAATAATCAATAAAGTATATTAAAAAACAAAAAGAGCCAAAACTGGTTTGGCTAAGTGGATAGAGCGTCAACCTGCAAACTGAAAGGTCCCAGGTTCGATTCCAGTCAAGGGCATGTGTCTTGGTTGCGGGCACATCCCCAGTAGGAGGTGTGCAGGAGGCAGCTGATCGATGTTTCTCTTCTTCGAAGTTTCTAACTCTCTATCCCTCTTCCTTCCTCTCTGAAAAAAAAAAATCAATAAAATATATTTATTAAAAATAATAATTAATAAAAAATAAAAACCAAAAAGAATCAGGAGGGACCCCAGGTCTACAGTCACCCCACCCCCACCCCCTTATTAGTAGGGGAAACTTTCCAAAACCCCCAGGAGGTGCCTGAAACCGGGGCTAGTCCTGAACCTGCATGTGCTATGGTTTTTCCTGTGTATACACACGCAGGATTCAGGTTAATTTATACATCAGGCACAGCAAGAGGTTAGCAGACTAATAACGAAGTATAATCTATATGAATAAAAGGGCGATATGCTGATTGGACTGGGAGACCTTCCAGGAGGCCTTCCGGACATCCTTTTGGACAAAGCCATGGTGCCGGGGCCGAGGTAGAGGCCGTGAGGGGCCAAGAGGGGAGGGCAGCTGTGGGTGATCAGGCTGGTGGGCGGGCGGGGCCGTTGGGGGGTAAGCACACCAGCAGGGGGGGCCAGTTGGGAGTGAGCAGGCCCTCAGTGGGGGCAGGGCCAGTTTGGAGTGAGCAGGCCAGTGGGGAGGGGAGGTGGAGGCAAGCAGGCCAGCAGAGGGGGCAGTTGGGAGTGAGCACACTGGCAGGGGGTGTGGGGGGTTTGGGGGGGCAGTTGAGGGTGATCAGGCCGGTGGCGGGGAACAGTTGAGGACAAGCAGGCTGGAAGGCTCAGTGGTTAGGGGCAATCAAGCAGGCAGGCAGGCAGGTGAGTGGTTAGGAGCCAGCAGTCCCAGATTGCGAGAGGGATGTCGGACTGCCGGTTTAGGCCCAATCCCTATAAACTGACAGCAGGTCATTCTTTGTGGGATTCCAGATTTGAGAGGGTGCAGGCTGGACTGAGGGACAACCCGGATTTTGTGCACGGGGCCTCTAGCTAAGTAAGTCATTATAAATAATAACAATCAGTAAATGAAGGGCTACCATAAACCCACGAGGCTGTGCATGTGGTGACCGAGAGGGCTGTGGCGATGGGGGGAACCGCAAAGGGGGCGCTGGCCGAGGGATGGCTCCCGCGCCCGCTGGAACGGCCTGCCATGGCGCGCTGTGTCATCAGGCGACTCGGAGCGGCGTGGGGCGAAGAACTTACCGCTTGTTCCTTTCTGGAATGTCCCACTTCTTATTTCCAGACCCCGGGTGACTGTGGGTAACTGGAACCTCCGAAGGGGAAGCTGTGGGTGAGGGGTGGAGGGCAGGGCATTCCCCCATCTCTCCCCCCTTCCTCCTCCTCCCCCCGCCTCCCCCCAGCTCTGCTGCTTGCGAAACCACTGAGCCTGAGAAGCATTGCCTGGTCAGGACATGAGGCAGGACCCTCGCGGGGGGGGGGGGGGGGGGGGGGGGGGGGGAGACAGGGCCCCGCAGCCCTGAGCGGACCGAGGTGTGTGGGACCCAGGCTCCTGGCACCGGGCTTCCTCCCTGGAGCCCCTGCCTTCTCAAAGGAGGCCACACACACTCCCTCCCGGGGAGGAACTGTCTGCGCAGAGGAGGGACCGCGTGACGAACCCAAAGCGGGAAGCTCCTCTGCCGGGAGGGCAGGGGCCAGGGGTCAGGACCTGCTCGGATCTCTCTGGCAGGATGTGCTGAGAAAGGAGCCGGGAGCGACGGGAAAGTACAGTGTCATCGTCTCCATCCTTACCCGGTGCAGACGGGTGACCTGTGCTGACGGAGAGAGAGCAGTGCCCATCCCTGTGTGCATGTATGCACGTGTGTGTGTGTGTGTGTGTGTGTGTGTGTGTGTGTGTAGGGGCGGGTAGGTGGCTGGAAGGAGGCAGCTGGGGATGCCTGCTTCTTTTATTTTTTTTTTTTGTAAATATATTTTATTGATTTTTCACAGAGAGGAAGGGAGAGAGATAGAGAGCTAAAAACATCGATGAGAGAGAAACATCCGGGGAGAATCCAAGATGGCTGCCCGGGTAGGCAACTAGCCGCAGCCACACACAACAATTTCAATAAAATACAACTAAAATATAAAATGGACATTACCCAGAACTACAGGAAAGTCGACTGGCTGGAAATTCTACAACAAGAAGCAAGAAGAAAACCAGAAGGAAGCGCGGAGGAGCTGTAAAAGCCCAAGGTACAGAGACACACGGCGCGCGCGGAGAGGACAGAGCCAGAGAGGAGGGAGGCTGAGCGCCTGGCTGGCGGTCCCAAGCGGGAAGGAGAGAAAAGCTCCGACTGTGCTGGGCCCAGCTCCAACTGCTCTGAACCCCAATTCTAGGCCAGACCCCGGGGACCCAGGCTCATCCATAGGGAGCCGGGCTGCAAGGCGGGATTCCGGGGAAGCGGCGAAAGGAGGTCCCGGAGGCGCGCACACTGCGCGCAGAGAAGGGCCGGCCGGCTGTGCGTGCGGGATTGCCCTGACGGGAAGGAGACAGGGGCTCCAGACTGCTCTGAACGCCACCTCCAATCCCACTACCAACTGAACTGAACCCCAATACCAGACTCATTGGGGAAGAGCATAGACAGTTTGGCAGCAGGCAAAAATCGAGGGCACCTTTCTCTCAGAGGCGCTTGCAACAAGTACTGAAGGACCCTGAGTCTCAGGAGTCGCATAGGGCGGGGCTGATGGAAGCGAAGGCTGAAGGCTCCACCCTGAAACCCCGCCCCATCAGGAAAGCTGCCTGCGAAAATGCCTAAACCAAATAGATCACAAACGAAAGAAATGGAGGACAAAAAGCGACTGGATATAGAGTTCAAAACCACACTTATAAGGTTGTTCAAGAATCTCCTAGAAAAGGCCGATAAAATAAACAAGACCTATGAGGATATGAAAAGGGATCAACTAGAAATAATAAGGGATCAACAAGAAATAAAGAATACATTGTCTGAAATAAATAATATTTTATGAAGTCCTAAAAACAGAATGGAAGATCCCAAGAATCAAGTCAAAGATTTGGAACATAAAGAGCCAGAAGACACTCCTCCGCAGACGCAAGAAGGCCAGAGAATCCAGAAAGTTGAAGATAATGTAAGAAACCTCTGGGACAACTTCAAGCGAACCAACATCAGAATTATGGGGGTCCCAGAAGATGAGAGAGAGCAAGATATCGAAAACATACTGAAAGAAATAGTGACAGAAAACTTCCCCCACCTGATGAAAGAATTAGACTTACAAGCCCAGGAAGCGCACAGAACTCCAAACAAAAGGAATCCAAAGAGGATCACACCAAGACAAATCATAATTAAGATTCCAAGAGCAAAAGACAGAGAGAGAATATTAAAAGAAGCAAGAGCAAAGAAGGTAGTTACCTATAAAGGAGCACCTATACGATTGTCAGCTGATTTCTCAACAGAAACCATGCAGGGAATGGCAAGAAATATTCAAGGTGATGAATAGCAAGAACCTACAGCCAAAGATAATCTATCCAGCAAAGCTATCACTCAGATTTGAAGGTCAGATAAAGAGCTTCACTAATAAAAAAAAAGCTAAAGGAGTTCATGACCACCAAACCAGAATTATATGAATTGCTGAAGGGGGTTCTTTCAGAAGAGAAAGTAAATAAAGATAAAAATTATAAACAACAAATACGTAACTATCAACAAGTGAATCTAAAAACCAAGGAAATTAAAAAAAAATCTGATGAACAATATTAACTGTTGAACATAATAGAATCAGAGGTATGGAAGGGGAGTGATCTGTTTATTCTTGGGGAAAAGGGGAGAGGGGGATGTGGGAAGAGACTGAACATAAACTGTGCACCTATGGATGAGGACAATGGGGGGTGGGAAAAGGCCAGAGGGTGGGGTGAGAAGGGGGGGGAAAGGAACATTTGTAATAATATGAACATTAAAAATTTATTAAAATAAATAAATAATAAATTAAAAATAAATAGAAAGAAACATCGACCAGATGCCTCCTGCACACTCCCTACCGGGGATGTGCCCACAACCAAGGTACATGCCCTTGACCGGAATCGAACCTGGGACCCTTCAGTCCGCAGGCCGATGCTCTATCCACTGAGCCAAACCGGTTTGGGCTGCTTTTTTTTTTTTAATGTATTTTTATTGAAAAAAGATTTTTTTTTTTCCAGAGAGAAAGAGAGTTAAATAGAGGATGCCTGCTTTATTTATTTATTTATTTAATAATAAGTTTGAAGACATTTTTATTGACTTCGGAGAGGAAGGGAGAGAGAGAGAGAGAGAGAGAGAGAGAGAGAGAGAGAGAGAGAGAGAGAGAGAGAGAAACTTCAATGATAAGAATCATTGATCTGCTGCCTCCTGCACTCCCCACACTAGGGAGGGAGCCTGCAACCCAGGCATGTGGCCTTGACCGGAATGGAACCCGGGATCCTTCAGTCTGCAGACCGACGCTCTCTCCACTGAGACAAACCCGCTAGGGCCCTGCTGCTTGATCTGGGTGCTGGTTACACAGGCGTGTTAACCTGGTGAACATCAGCCGATGGCACATGTATATGAGCAGTGTTCTGTGTGTATATCATGCTTCAGTATATTTTATTGATTTTAAACAGAGAGGAAGGGAGAGCGATAGAGAGCCAGAAACATCGGTGAGAGAGAAACATTGACCAGCTGCCTCCTGCACACCCCGTACTGGGGATGTGCCCACAACCAATGTACATGCCCTTGACTGCAATGGAACCCCCGGAATCGAACCCCTGGAGTCAAACCTGGGACCCTTTAGTCCACAGGCCGATGCTCTATCCACTGAGCCGAACTGGTTTCGGCTTCAGTAAACATTTTTAAACATTTTATAGGCACATCTGATATTTTATTAGGTGTGAATTTCAAGCTCTGAAGTTATTAAAAGCAAATGCTATCATCCAATACAGTGAAATAGATTACAATACGGTTTCCAGTTTTATTTTATTTTAATTTTTTAAAAAAATATATTTTATTGATTTTAAACAGAGAGGAAGGGAGAGGGATAGAGAGCTAGAAACATCGATGAGAGAGAAACATCCATCAGCTGCCTCCTGTACACCCCCCTACTGGGGATGTGCCTGCAACCAAGGTACATGCCCTTTACCGGAATCGAACCTGGGACCCTTCAGTCCGCAGGCCAAGGCTCTATCTACTGAGCCAAACCGGTTTCGGCTGGTTTCCAGTTTTAGACTTCTTCTGTCCTGGTTTCTTCTTTGCGGCATCTGCTTCGGGTGGGGCGAGAGGGGGAAGAGGGAGCTGGTTAGTAACTGGGACACTGGGACTGGGCCTCCCTTTTGGCTTGGAATCTCTGACAGAGCACTTTCTTTTTTTTTTTTATAATATATTTTTTTATTAAATTATTATTTTTGTACATATACCAATGCCCCCCCCCCTCCCGTACATACCCTCCCGCCCCAGAGTTCTGTGTCCATTGGTTGTACTTATATGCATGTATACAAGTCCTTCGGTTGATCTCTTATCTCCCCCAGATCTCCCTCCCCTCCCCGCTGTAATTTGACAGTCTGCTTGTTGCTTTACTGTCTCTATACCTATCTTTTGGTTCTTCAGTTTATAATGTTCTTTATCATCCATAAATGAGTGAGGCCATGTGGTGTCTCTCTTTCATTGACTGGCTTGTTTCACTCAGCATGATGCTCTCCAATTCCATCCAGGTTGCTGCAAACGATGAAATTTTTTTCTTTTTTTATGGCAGCATAATATTCCATTGTGTAAATGTACCATAGTTTTTGGATCCAATCATCTGCTGACGGGCACCTAGGCTGTTTCCAAATCCTAGCTATTGTAAATTGTGACACAGCACTTTCTTTGTGACCTGCCCTTGCATGGAGGCTCGTGTTTCTTTCCCTCCTTTTTTTCTTTCTCTGACGTCACCAGACGTTTTGTCCACATGCAGTGGCACAGGTACAAGCTGCTCCGCTTCCGCGGCCGAGGCGTCCTCGGGTAATGTCACGTCCCGGGCTCAGGAAGGCTCCCGTTCCGGATTTCTCTCCCTTTTTCTTCTGTTCCTTTCCTGCCTCCCTTTGATCTGTTTTGCTAGGAGGGAGCTTTGGTTCTCTCTTCTGTTTTGCAAGAACTTCGTCATAGGATGCGTCTTTCATGAGGAGCCAGAAGGAGAGGGAAGGGGCTGTAATAACCGCCGGAGGAATAAGAACAATAAAATCTGTTGACTCATAAAACTCCATCATGCTTCCGTGAATGTGACCCCGTGAGGCCTGAGCAGCGGGGGACGGAGACCGGAAGACACGGCGGCGCCCGACCGGCTGCCCCACTGACCGCCAGCCCCAAGGCCCTGCCAGCTCCCAGGTTAAACATTTTACCAAGAGAGAGAAGAGGGAGGGAGGGAGGGAGAGAGAGAGACGGGAGGAAGGGGGGAGAGATGGGGGTATTTGCTTGACACGTGGTCTGAATTCCTCTTTCCATGTGTTCGGTTTAAGTTGAACCAAATGAAATCACAGGTACTTGGCCCCTTGTGACCTGGAAAAATGGCAATTTCACAAGGTTCGAACTCCGGGGCCTTAGTCACTACCGGGGTGCTGAGCTCACTGAGTCAGTATGTGGGAGTGGGGCTCTGGGATCTGCCCTTTTATTTCTTAAAATATATTTTATTGCCCAAACCGGTGTGGCTCAGTGGATAGAGCGTCAGCCTGTGGACTGAAGGGTCCCGGGTTCGATTCCGGTCAAGGGCATGTACCTTGGTTGCGGGCACATCCCCAGTGGGGGGTGTGCAGGAGGCAGCTGATCGATGATTCTCTCTCATTGATGTTTCTAACTCTCTATCCCTCTCCCTTCCTCTCTGTAAAAAATCAATAAAATTGATTTTAATATATTTTATTGATTTTTTACAGAGAGGAAGGGAGAGGGATAGTTAGAAACATCCATCAGCTGCCCCCTGCACACCCCCCACCGGGGATGTGCTCGCAACCAAGGTACATGCCCTTGACCGGAATCGAACCTGGGACCCTTTAGTCCCCAGGCCAACGCTCTATCCACTGAGCCAAACGGGCCAGGCCTGTAATATGCACCCTTAGCCAGTGCACCTGGCCGGGATGCTCTGTGCCTGCAGCCCCATTTGCAGAGCTCCGGAGTGATGCCCGTGTGTGTGTGTGTGTGTGTGTGTGTGTGTGTGTGTGTGTGTGTGCCGTTGTGTGCCCCTGGGCCCCCCTCTTCCTCTCCCTGAGCCCCAGTTTTCCCGTTTGGGAGTCAGATGTCCTCCCAGGGCTCAGGGAGCCTGGGCCAGGATGGGGTCTGGGTGAAGCCCACAGCCTGGGGCCGGCAGCAGACGCAGACGGACAGCTCAGCGTGACTGCGTTCCTTCCTCTCCTCTCTGCCTCCTTCTGGGGCACCCGGACTGCCTGCCAGCTGCCGGGACCACAGGCGGGGCCTCCCCTTCTGCTCCTCTGACCTCCTCTGTGTGGACGCCCCCTGACGGCTCCCCTCTGTGCTGCGCTGTCTGTCTGTCCCCCCCCACCCCCCAAACTTCTGAGCTTCCTGCTGCGCGGAGCTCACAGACATGGCCCGGGTGCCAGGCTCTTGGAGGAAGCTGGGGCCCAGGGACCCCGTGGCAGGCCAGCAGGTGGAGGGGGGGCCACCCCCGGCAGGGAGGTGGCTGGCTCCTCCAGAGCTCCTGATCCCCCAGCCCCAGCCGGGCTGACTCCCTAGCCCAGCAGTCGGCAAACTCATCAGTCCACAGAGCCAAAGACTGAAATTTCTTTTGAGGGCCAAGTTTTTTTTAAAAAAATATTTTTATTGAGTTTGTACAGAGAGGAAGGGAGAGAGATAGAAAGCTAGAAACATCGATGAGAGAGAGTCATCCATCAGCTGCCTCCTGCACCCCCCCCCCCCACTGGTATGATATGCCCACAACCAGGGTACATGCCCTTGACCGGAATTGAACCCGGGTCCCTTCAGTCCCCAAGCCGACGCTCTATCCATTGAGCCAAACCGGTCTTGGCCCAAGTTTTTTTTTAACGTAAACTATATAGGTAGGGACGTTGTTATTCACTTAATTAGGTCCTCCTAAGCCGGCCTTTGCTAAAAACTCAAGGGGCCAAAGAGCCGCCTGGTGCTTGAGAGCCGCAGTTTGCCGACCACTGGACTAGACCAAAGCCTGGGCAGCCAGGGCCCCCTCTTGCAGCCTGAGCCAGTCCCGGGGGGGTCCCTGAGTTGCTGCCGGTTGAGGAACAGCTGACACTCACAAAAATGTTCCCGCGTGGGGGACCATGGGAGGTGGTCCCATTTCACAGATGGAACAAGAGAGGCTCAGGGGCATAGAACAGTGGCGAGCGCATGATGCAGTGTGCAGGTGATGCTGTAGAGGTGTGCGCCTGAAACCTGTGTGGTTTGATTAGCCAATAAACTCAGAAGGAAAAACGGAAAGTGGCTGCTTGTCCAAGACCACACAAGTATCCGGCGCCTCCCCGGCCCTCGGCACCCCGTTCCCCCATCCGTCTTCTGACTCAGACTCCGGGTGCCTCCCAGGGAGGCTCCTCGGGGCCCCGTCTGGGGTGAAGGCCGACCCAGGACTCAAGGCGGAACACGGCCCTTCAGCAAGGGAGTCAGGGAGGGAGACACAGAGCAAAGCATGTATGAAACTGACCCGGGTCTGTGAGGTTCCTCAGAGCTGAGGGATGGACTCCATGGCCAGGCCAGGCCCCCTCTGCAGCACCCAACTCCTCTTCCCTCACATCCAGGCCCCCAGCCCCTCCTCCCTCAGACCCAGGGGTCCAGGCCCCCAGGCCCTCCTCCCTCAGACTCAGGGATCCAGGCCCCCAGCCCCTCCTCCCTCAGACCCAGGAGCCCAGACCCCAGCCACTCCTCCCTCAGACCCAGGGGTCCAGGCCCCCAGCCCCTCCTCCCTCAGACCTAGGCCCCCAGCCCCTCCTCCCTCAGACCCAGGGGTCCAGGCCCCCAGCCCCTCCTCCCTCAGACCCAGGCCCCCAGCCCCTCCTCCCTCAGACCCAGGGGTCCAGGCCCCCAGCCCCTCCTCCCTCAGACCTAGGCCCCCAGCCCCTCCTCCCTCAGACTCAGGGGTCCAGGCCCCCAGCCCCTCCTCCCTCAGACCCAGGGGTCCAGGCCCCCAGCCCCTCCTCCCTCAGACCTAGGCCCCCAGCCCCTCCTCCCTCAGACCCAGGGGTCCAGGCCCCCAGCCCCTCCTCCCTCAGACCTAGGCCCCCAGCCACTCCTCCCTCAGACTCAGGGGTCCAGGCCCCCAGCCCCTCCTCCCTCAGACCCAGGGGTCCAGGCCCCCAGCCCCTCCGCCCTCAGACCTAGGCCCCCAGCCCCTCCTCCCTCAGACCCAGGGGCCCAGGCCCCCAGCCCCTCCTCCCTCAGACCCAGGGGTCCAGGCCCCCAGCCCCTCCTCCCTCAGACCCAGGGGTCCAGGCCCCCAGCCCCTCCTCCCTCAGATCTAGGCCCCCAGCCCCTCCTCCCTCAGACCCAAGGGTCCAGGCCCCCAGCCCCTCCTCCCTCAGACTCAGGGATCCAGGCCCCCAGCCCCTCCTCCCTCAGACCCAGGAGCCCAGACCCCAGCCCCCCCTCCCTCAGACCCAGGGGTCCAGGCCCCCAGCCCCCCCTCCCTCAGAACTAGGCCCCCAGCCCCTCCTCCCTCAGACCCAGGGGTCCAGGCCCCCAGCCCCTCCTCCCTCAGACCTAGGCCCCCAGCCCCTCCTCCCTCAGACCCAGGGGTCCAGGCCCCCAGCCCCTCCTCCCTCAGAACTAGGCCCCCAGCCCCTCCTCCCTCAGACCCAGGGGTCCAGGCCCCCAGCCCCTCCTCCCTCAGACCTAGGCCCCCAGCCCCTCCTCCCTCAGACTCAGGGGTCCAGGCCCCCAGCCCCTCCTCCCCCAGACCCAGGGGTCCAGGCCCCCAGCCCCTCCTCCCTCAGACCTAGGCCCCCCGCCCCTCCTCCCTCAGACCCAGGGGCCCAGGCCCCCAGCCCCTCCTCCCTCAGACCCAGGGGTCCAGGCCCCCAGCCCCTCCTCCCTCAGACTCAGGGCTCCAGGCCCCCTGCCCTCCTCCCTCAGACCCAGGGGTCCAGGCCCCCTGCCCTCCTCCCTCAGACCCAGGTTCAGCTGCACACGTGCTCTGCCCTGTGGGCCGGCCTTCACCCCAGACGGGGCCCACAGAGCCTCCCGGCAGGCACAGAGCACTCTGGGTCAGGAAGTGGCTCTCCCCAGGCCTCAGTTTCCCTCTCTGGAAAGTGAGGCCACTCCTGTGGAGCTGCCAGCAAGGAAATCTCTCTCCCTCTCCCTGGCTCTTTTTGTCTGTTTTCCTCCGGGAAAGGGTAGGGGCAATGGAGGAAGCAAGTCTGAAGCAAGTCTTACCCTGGAGAGACAGAGTTATGGGCAGATTACCACCTCCTCCCCCTGTTCCCCCCCCCCCCCGCCCCGTCCCCTGTCACCCCCCCCCCCTTAGGGCCCAGAGGCAGAAGATGGGTGTGCCATCATCGCTGCCTCAGTCCCTCTCTGCATTTCGGTGGAATCCTGGAGGCCTAGGTGTTTTCCAGAGCGTGGGTAGGGGTGGGGGGTGATGTGTGTAACTCCAGCCCGGCCAGAGCGCCACCGAGATCTAAGCCCTTGAGTTCTGGGAAGTCCGGGGCGGTCCACTTCCAGCTTTGGGATCGTTGCAGATCTGGGACACGCCTGGCCCAGGGCCCCACCTCCCCGGCAGCTCCTCCCCCCGCCCCTCTCAGGACTGGCCACTCTGAGGGGTGGACCCTCGGATGCTGGGGAGGGTGGGGAGGGGGTGTCCCAGCTGCTGGGCGTGCTCCCTCCTACCCCTCTGCCTTCCTCCCTGTCCCTCCGCCCTCTCCCCCATCCTCCCCTCTCTGTCCCTCCTCCCTCCCTCCCTCCTTTCTCTGCTCTCCTTTTCCTCCTCCTCCTCCTCCCACTCTGTATCTACCCTCCTGACCCTCCTGACCTCACACATTCATTCGACAGGTACGCATTGACCACCTACTATGTGCCGGACACCGGTCCAGACCCTGAGAAACAGAGTCACGAACAAAGACAGTGGAAACTGTGCGGAACCTGTTAGGCTCAGTGGAAGGAGCGTCGGTCTGCGGACTGAAAGGTCCCAGGTTCGACTCCGGTCAAGGGCATGTACCTTGGTTGCGGGCATATCTCCGGTATGGGGTGTGCAGGAGGCAGCTGGTCGATGTTTCTAACTCTCTGTCCCTCTCCCTTCCTCTCTGTAAAAAATCAATTATTATATATATATATATATATATATATATATATATATATATATATATATATATATAATATCTATATCTATCTATCTATCTATCTATATATATATAATTTTTTTTTCTAAAGAAGCTTTAAAAAAACCCCAAAAACAACCAGTAGAGACTGTTGCCTGGGTAGGGCTAACCAGGGAGACACCCCTTATGCAAAAAAGACAATAAATGGACAAATCTTACTCGTGCTTTGTGTGGGATAAACGCCCAGGAAAAGAGAGAAAGCGGAGGAGGGTAGAGGGGGGCAGGGTTCATGTTAAACAGGGGGGTCCGGTGAGCCTCCCCCCTCCCTTTCTCTCTCCTCTGCTGCTCAGTATCCACCTGTCCCAAAGCACAACCCCCCGCCACCCCCTCCCCCTGCCACCCCCTTCTCCCGCGCCAGGACGTCTGGCAGAGAAATCATTTGCCTGGACTCAGGTATGTAACAGAACACAGACATACTCAGGGTGCTTCCCTGGGCCCCTGCTCTCCCTTGTAATAAAATATCAAGGCAGTCCGAACCGGTTTGGCTCAGTGGATAGAGCCTCAGCCTGCGGACTCAAGGGTCCCAGGTTCGATTCCAGTCAGGGGCATGTGCCTTGGTTGCGGACACATCCCCAGTGGGGGGTGTGCAGGAGGCAGCGGATCAGTGTTTCTCTGTCATTGATGTTTCTAACCCTCCCTCTCCCTTCCTCTCTATAAAAAAATAATAAAATATTTTTTTGTAAAAAAATATCAAGGCAGCCGAAACTGGTTTGGCTCAGTGAATAGAACATCAGCCTTTGGACTGAAAGGTCCCAGGTTCGATTCTGGTCAAGGGCATGTACCTTGGTGGCGGGCACATCCCCGGTAGGGAGTGTGCAGGAGGCAGCTGATGGATGTTTCTCTCTCCTTGATGTTTTTAACTCTCTATCCCTCTCCCTTCCTCTCTGTAAAAAAATCAATAAAATATATTTAAAAATAGATCAAGGCAATAGAACAGGTCCCTGAAATGGTGCAGGTGTCATCAGAACGGCTTCAGGGAACAGCGAACCCACCGCCATGCCTGCTGTCCATCCCCCGGTCTCCTTGCTCCTCAGGGTCCACCAGGCTCTGCGCGCCCCATCCCGTGTCCCCTCCGGCCCACGCCTCCCAGGCTCAGACTCGGAGCTCGCTCTCGCCCGAGGGACCCAGATGTGATCCGCCACCCAGACACGGTGGCCCCAAGTCCCCAGTCGGTGCGTTCGGTGTGTCCCTCACAAGTGCCAGAACTGCCCCTGCCCCTCCCCTGCTTACAGCCCTCCCCTGGCCTCCCCTCCCCGGTGTCCCCAGTCCTAGCCTCTGAACCTGGCACTCAAACCCCTGCTGGGCAGACCTTGCTATGCACCCCTCCCCCGTGCCATACCATTGATGCTTCTGCGTCAATCCACCTGTACTTTCCTTTTTCTTAAAATATATTTTATTGATATTTTACAGAGAGGAAGGGAGAGGGATAGAGAGCTAGAAACGTCGATGAGAGAGAAACATCGACCAGCTGCCTCTTGCACACCCCCTACCGGGGATGTGCCCGCAACCAAGGTACATGCCCTTGACCGGAATCGAACCCGAGACCTTTCAGTCCACAGGCCGACGCTCTACCACTGAGCCAAACCGGTTCCGGGCAACCTGTACTTTCCTGACTGGCCAGGACGTGCCTTGATTGACATGTCCCCCTCTGCACCCCTGCCCTTCACTCTGGTTAACGCTGCCGGCACATCACCTCCTCCAGGAAGCCCTCCAGGACTGCCCAGCCGGGTTGGTGCATCCTCGAACTGTTCTGTGGCCCTCTGTTTACACAGCTGTCTCCTCCACCACCAGACTGGCACCCCCTCAAGGGCTGGGTCCGGGCCTGAGTCATCTCCGGGCCTGGCATCGCCCAGCTGGGGGCCCGGCCTGGCAGCAGGGCGAGAGAGATCCCGGCAGTGAACAGATGTGCTTCCCTCTGACCCTCCCGCCCCCCTATGGCTGCCTCGTCTGCCTTACACGTCCTCTGTCCTGGTCTGGGTTCACGCTCTGAGGCTCTCTGAGCATAACGGAACTCGGGAGGGCCACCGTGGGCCCAGGACAGGGGCCGGGGAGCAGCCCCATTGGAGAGGGGGTTTCTGGGAGAAATGGCCGTGAGTGAGGGGGGCAGGAGGTAGCCCCACGCTCCCAGTTCCTGCCTGCTGGGGGAGAGCCCCACTTCCTCTGTCCTTGGCCTTCAGCTCTGTCCTCTCTTCCAGCCCTGGTCACCTCCCTGCAAGGAATTCTGGGAGCCTGGGCTCCTGGGCCCGAGGGAGGAGGCAGGGGCCTGGGCTCCAGGGCCTGAGGGAGGAAGGGTTGGGGGTCTGGACCCCTGGGTCTGAGGGAGGAGGGGCTGGGGGCCTGGACCCCTGGGTCTGAGGGAGGAGGGCTGGGGGCCTGGGCTCCTGGGTCTGAGGGAGGAGGGGCTGGGGGCCTGGACCCCTGGGTCTGAGGGAGGAGAAGCTGGGGGCCTGGACCCCTGGGTCTGAGGGAGGAGGGGCTGGGGGCCTGGACTCCTGGGTCTGAGGGAGGAAGGGCTGGGGGCCTGGACCCCTGGGTCTGAGGGAGGAGGGGCTGGGGGCCTGGACCCCTGGGTCTGAGGGAGGAGGGCTGGGGTCTGGGCTCCTGGGTCTGAGGGAGGGGGGCTGGGGCCTGGACCCCTGGGTCTGAGGGAGGAGGGCTGGGGTCTGGGCTCCTGGGTCTGAGGGAGGAGGGCTGGGGGCCTGGACCCCTGGGTCTGAGGGAGGAGGGCTGGGGGCCTGGGCTCCTGGGTCTGAGGGAGGAGGGGCTGGGGGCCTGGACTCCTGGGTCTGAGGGAGGAGAAGCTGGGGGCCTGGACCCCTGGGTCTGAGGGAGGAGGGGCTGGGGGCCTGGACTCCTGGGTCTGAGGGAGGAAGGGCTGGGGGCCTGGACCCCTGGGTCTGAGGGAGGAGGGGCTGGGGGCCTGGACCCCTGGGTCTGAGGGAGGAGGGCTGGGGTCTGGGCTCCTGGGTCTGAGGGAGGGGGGCTGGGGCCTGGACCCCTGGGTCTGAGGGAGGAGGGCTGGGGTCTGGGCTCCTGGGTCTGAGGGAGGAGGGCTGGGGGCCTGGACCCCTGGGTCTGAGGGAGGAGGGCTGGGGTCTGGGCTCCTGGGCCTGAGGGAGGAGGGGCTGGGGTCTGGGCTCATGGGTCTGAGGGAGGGGGGCTGGGGTCTGGGCTCCTGGGCCTGAGGGAGGAGGGCCTGGACCCCTGGGTCTGAGGGAGGAGGGGCTGGGGGCCTGGACCCCTGGGTCTGAGGGAGGAGGGCTGGGGTCTGGGCTCCTGTGTCTGAGGGAGGGGGGCTGGGGCCTGGGCTCCTGGGTCTGAGGGAGGAGGGGCTGGGGTCTGGGCTCCTGGGTCTGAGGGAGGAGGGGCTGGGGTCTGGGCTCCTGTGTCTGAGGGAGGGGGGCTGGGGCCTGGGCTCCTGGGTCTGAGGGAGGAGGGGCTGGGGTCTGGGCTCCTGTGTCTGAGGGAGGGGGGCTGGGGCCTGGGCTCCTGGGTCTGAGGGAGGAGGGGCTGGGGTCTGGGCTCCTGGGTCTGAGGGAGGGGGGCTGGGGACTGGGCCCAGAGGAGGAAACCATTGGAGTTAAGAGCCCTGGTCCCTCCTCCCGTGTCCACGCTCTGGTTTTAGAAGCATCTGGTTTTATACAGCGGCTCCACCCTGGCAGGGTGGGCGGGGCCAGGGGGGGGCAGTCAAATACCCAGCTTCTGAGTGGAGCCGGGACTGCCCCAGCCCCACCCTGGGGCAGAGGAATCACCCTCCCCTCAGCCCTGGCTCGGCTCCCACCGGGGACCCATCATCCTGACACAGGCAGACACCAGGCAGCGGCGGCTCCTGGCAGCCGGTCAGCACAGGCCGCTTTGCTCTGGGGAGAGGGCGGGGTTCCCTCGCCGGGCCCAGAACTGGCCCTCTTCCCCCAGCGTCAGGAGCAGCGGAGGCCCCGCACAGCCTGCCTCTCCGGGAACCGGGAGTGAGGGCTTGGCACTTGCAGGGGAGATCCAGGGGCAGGGAGGGGGGGTGCTTAGAGACAGAGAAACATAGAGAAACAGTGAATGAGAAGGAGGGAGGGGAGGGAGGGAGGGAGGGAGGGAGGGAGGGAGAGAGAGAGAGAGAGAGAGAGAGAGAGAGAGAGAGAGAGAGAGAGAGAGAGAGAGAGAGAGAGAGAGAACGCAAGAAAGAAAGAGAGAGAGAGATATGAAGTCTCAGCAAGAGACACAGAGATGCAGAGGGACAGAGGCTGGATAGAGATCCAGATAGATAGGCTGATGGGTAGGTAGGTAGAGGCGGGAAAGGAGACATGGGCAGCCACTAAGAGGAACAGAGGGAAACAAAAGCTGGAAGAGAGAGAGAGAAAGAGAGAGAGAGAGTCATTCAGAGAGAAGGAAATAGAAATACAGAGTCAAAAAAGAGAAACTCAAGGAGAGAGGAGAGAGAGTGGATGAGAAAGTCAGAGAGGCCTTCAAAAAAAAAAAAGAAAAAAAAAAAAAAAGAGAGGCCCTAGCTGGTCTGGCTCAGTGGATAGAGCATCGGCCTGCAGACTGAAAGGTCCCGGGTTCGAATCCAGCCAGGGGCACATGCCTGGGTTATGGGCTCAATCCCCAGTAAGGTGGGTGTGCAGGAGGCAGCTGATCGATGATTCTCTCTCATCATTGATGTTTCTCTCTCTCTCTCCCTCTTCCTTCCTCTCTGAAATCAATGAATCAATAAAAAAATATATATATTTTTAAAGAATAATTGTATATTCATTAGGGTCAACAATAAAAAAATAAAAATAAATAAGATAAAAAAGAATCAGAGTCACAGACACAGGAAGACAGCTACGGAGGGAGAGAAACACATTGTCAGTTCGTAGTAAGAGGAGAAGACAGGAGGAATTAGATACAGGGTTGTTTTGTGCTGTTCTTTCTTTAATATATTTTATTAATTTTTTTACAGAGAGGAAGAGAGAGGGAATGAAAGTTAGAAACATCGATAAGAGAGAGAGAGATCAGCTGCCTCCTGCACACCCCCCATCCCCCCTGGGGATGTGCCCACAACCAAGGTACACTCCCTAGACCGGAATCAGAACTGGGACCCTTGAGTCCGCAGGCCGACGCTCTATCCACTGAGCCACACCGGTTCCGGCTGTGTTGACCTTTCTAATTGTGGGAAGAAGGGCGTGGGAACAGTGACACTGGTCCTGAGGGGCTGGGGGCTCAGAAGCCCCAGGGCCCCCCTCGCACCTTTCAGACTGACTCAGCTTCCGTGGCAGCTCTTTGGGGGCACCTGGCCAGCAACGGAGATGACCCCCAAGTCCCTGGGAGCCAAATCCCAGGGTCCCAGCCTCCTCCTCAGCCCCCGGCACTCACACTCAGGCACCGCACACAGGCACACACACACACACACACACAAACACACAGGCACCGTTCACACGCACACACACACGTGGGCCTGTCAGCTGGACGCCGCGCGGGCAGACATGCACTCACAGCTCCCGTTCCAGACGGCCTGCCTCACAAGCCAGCGCACACACAGTCACACCCGCAGCTACGCACGTGTGTCCTCTCGCTCCTCCTGCCAGTTCCCCAGACAAGTCCCTGGGGGGGACCCACCCCAGGCTGGAGTCTGGGGCTAGGAGGGGAGGGGCAGTGTGCAAGGGCGGGAGGGGGGGATGTCTGGGTGAGAAGGGGGTGGGGAGGAGAATTGGGGTGTGGGGAGGAGAGAGAAATGGGGGGATGAGGAAAGAGTGGGGAGGGATGAAGAGAAATGGAGATTGAGAGAGAGAGAGAGAGAGAGAGAGAGAGAGAGAGAGAGAGAGAGAGAGAGATGGGGACTGGGAGAGAGATGGGGAGAAAATACAGGGATGGAGAGAAACTCAGGGACTGGAGAGGCAAGAGATGAGGAAACTGGGGAGGGAAGGGCTGTGATCGGGGAGCCCCAGGAGGAGAGGGGAGGGCGGTGGGGATGGGGGGACCCGGAGGGAAGGCCGTCTGGGCGCAGGGGGCGGGGGCACTGGCGGGAACCGGGTGGAGCTGCCCGGCGGCCATGACCTCAGAGCCCCTGGCCCAGCTCAGCTCTGACGTCAGCCCCTCCTCCCGCCCCCGCCGGGCCGGCCTACAAAGGGCCCCCCCAGCCCTCCGGCCGCAGAGAAACCCCGGGAGCAGCCGAAGAGGACGAGAGGACGGAGCCCCGACGACCCGCATCCATGAGACAGGTGTGTGAGGGAAGCGCGTGTGCGGGGGCCCTGCCGGGCGGGTGACCACGTGTGCCCAGACCTCAGGTGTGAGCTCAGGTGTGTGCCAGCCACCAGGGGAGGCTGTGTGTGCGGGTCCGGGCTGTGCGGGTGGCCGTCCCACCTGGAGTGTGTGGTGTGTCCACGTCCATGGTCGTGTGGCTGTACGTCCATGCGTGTCTGTGTGCTGGCCGGGTGTGTGCGCGTGCGTGTGTCACAGGTGGATCTGCATTTCTCTCTGTGTTTCTCTCTCTTTCTTATTGATCTTTTACAGAGAGGAAGGGAGAGGGATAGAGAGCTAGAAACATCAATGAGAGAGAAACACTGATCAGCTGCCTCCTGCACACCCCCTACTGGGGATGTGTCCGCAACCAAGGCACATGCCCCTGACCGGGATCGAACCTGGGACCCTTCAGTCCACAGGCTAACTGACGCTCTATCCACTGAGCCAAACTGGTTTCTGCTGCATTTCTCTCTTTATAAAAAAAAATATTTTTTATTGATTTTTTACATAGAGGAAAGGAGAGGGATAGAGAGTTAGAAATGTGGATGAGAGAGAATCATCCATCAGCTGCCTCCTGCACACTCCCTACTGGGGATGTGCCTGTAACCAAGGTACATGCCCTTGACGGTGATCAAACCTGGGACCTTCAGTCCGCAGGCTGGTGCTCTGTCCACTGAGCCACACCGGTTTCGGCTGCATTTCTCTTCTGATGTGTTCCATTTAAGTTTGAGCCAGATGAAACCACCGACATCTGGCCTCTCCTGACCTGTAAAAAAAAAATGGCAGTTTCATAGGGTTCGAACCCCAGCGTGACTCTTGCTGTTCTGTGGTCATCCAGACCCTGGGTGGGTGCCCGGGTCTGCTGTCGGGTGGGCATCTGCTCTCGGCATCGCTCCTTTTTGCCAAGAGGCGAATGTCCCAGCCCACCTGTGGCTGCTGGTGGGGGTCTTAGCATCACCAAGTTCTGCCTTAGAACATGCGTCTGGTCATCTTCTGGGACCTGCGTGTCTCTGCGTGTCTCTGTGTGTTACTCGTCGTGTATGGGTGTACGCCTGGGTGGGTGTCCATGTGTGTTCATGCATGTGGTTGGGATTAAAACCCACCCATTTGGGCGAGTCCCAGCAGGAAGCTGGCCACCCCCAGACATCCAGACAGGGCCCCGCGTGGGGTGAAGGGACAGAGCAGGAGGATCTCGGGAGAAATAATAACAATTATTGGTGTGGAGCGCTGACTTGCTCCCACCTGCGCCCTGTCCTATGGGAACAGAAAGGGAGCTGCAGACACGGTTTATTTTTTATTTTATTTTTAAAAATATATTTTATTGAGTTTTTACAGAGAGGAAGGGAGAGGGAGAGTTAGAAACATCGATGAGAGAGAATAATCATCCATCATCTGCCTCCTGCACACCCCCAACCAGGAATGTGCCTGCAACCAAGGTACATGCCCTTGACCGGAATCAAACCTGGGGCCCTTCAGTCCTCAGCCGATGCTCTATCCACTGAGCCAAACCAGTTTTTGGCTGCAGATATGGTTTAAAATGTCCTCGTAGCTGCACTGAAACCATGTAAAAAGAAGCAGGCGAAGTTAATGTTAGTGATATGTTTGATTTAACCCAGGTGTACTGGGGGGTCGGTAAGCTGTCTGTCCAAGGCCAAGCTGGTTTGGCTCAGTGGATAGAGCATTGGCCTGTGGACTCAAGGGTCCCAGGTTCAATTCTGGTCAAGGGCATGTACCTTTGTTGCAGACACATCCCCAGTGGGGGGGGGGTGTGTGTGCAGGAGGCAGCTGATTGATGTTTCTGACTCTCTATCTCTCCCTTTTTCTCTGTAAAAAAATCAATAAAAATATATTTAATAAACAAAACAAAAAACGCGAACACCGGTGTCAGCTTGCCATAGTGAATAAAAGCAGCGCGCACTGGGCCACAGATATATAGTTGCTTTATATCCAAATATTCTCATTTTAGCAGGTCCCCCTTACAAAAATATGAATGAGACATTTTGCTTTCTGTCTTGCGTTCTCAGGCTTCAAAATCCAAATGCGTAGCCCGTCTGATAAGAAGCTACATTTTCCATGGGGATGCTTGGATTTTGTAAGGTTTACAGTTGAAAAAGACCTTCCTTGTTTCAAACACACTTAAGCCCTTTCCAATAACGGAACTAAGGATCGTCGTTTATATTTAAATTAGTTTAAATTAAATAAAATGAAAAAATTCAGCTCCTCGGTCATAGTGGCTGCATTCCAAGGGCTCCGTAGCCACATGTGGCCGGTGACTCCTGTACTGTATCCTTTTTTTAAAAAAATATATATTTTATTGATTTTGAACAGAGAGGATGGGAGAGGGATAGAGAGCTAGAAACGTCGATGAGAGAGAAACATCGACCAGCTGCCTCTTGCACACCCCCTACTGGGGATGTGCCTGCAACCAATGTACATGCCCTTGACAGGAATCGAACCCGGGACCTTTCAGTCTGCAGACCGACGCTGTATCGACGGAGCCAAACCGGTCTTGGCATCCTGTATTGTGTCCTTTAAGAATATATTGCTCCAGCTGGTTTGGCTCTGTGGGTGGAGAGTCGGCCTGCGGACTCAAGGGTCCCAGGTTTGATTCCGGTCAGGAGCACATGCCCAGATTGTGGGCTCTTGTCTCCAGTGGGGGGAGGGCGGGTCGTGCAGGAGGCAGCCGATCAGTGATTCTCTCATCATTGATGTTTCTGTCTCTCTCTTCCTTTCCCTTTCTCTCTGAAATCAATAAAAATATATTGTAATTTTTTTTTTTTATTGATTGATTTTTAGGGAGAGAGGGAGAGAAAGACACACACAGAGAGACATTGATTTGTCGTTCCACTCGTTTATGCATTCATTGGTTGATTTTTGTTGGTGCCCTAACCTAGGATCGAACCCACAACCTTGCTGGATCATGATGTCGCCCCTAACCAACTGACCTACCTGGCCAGGGCACAGCTCTGTATCTTTTTTTAAAAATATATTTTATTGATTTTGTACAGAGAGGAAGGGAGAGAGATACAGAGTTAGAAACATCGATGAGAGAGAGTCATTGATCAGCTGCCTCTTGCACACCCCCTACTGGGGATATGCCTGCAACCAAGGTACATACATGCCCTTGACTGGAATCGAACCCGGGACCCTTCAGTCCTCAAGCCAACGCTCTATCCATTGAGCCAAACGGGTTTCGGCACAGCACTGTATCTTAATGACTAACTCAAATCCTAATAAATAAACCCCAAAGTGGGGCTTGGTGCCACAGGAGGCAGTTGAGCAGAGAGAAGGACACTGAGCCAGGGACCTTGGGCCAGAGCAGACACCGGTGTTCCTCGGTTTCCTTATCTAATGTTCTATCCACTGAGCCAGGAGATCTCTATCCACTGAGCCGGGGGAGAGGAACAGTACCTACCTCCCTAGAGCCGTGCTTAGAGCGTGGCTCGGGCTAGATCCCCATTTTACAGCCCATCAGGCGGGAGGCACCCCTCCCCTCTGATTCTGGACTCTTCCAGCCCCGCAGACGGGCACCGGGTCCCGGCAGGGGGAGAGGGGGGGAGGTGGTGAACAGGAGGAAACTCCCACCACCACCTGTGGGCTTCCTGGCCCTGGGCAATGCACTCCTGGCTCTGTGGGCCTCGGTTTTGCCGTCTCTGCGGGGAGGAAAGCCGGGATATAAGGTTGTGGCTTCATGATTGGATCCTTAGGGTTCCAATCCTGGCTCCTCGGCAGTCCAGGTGTGAGCATGGGCGGGCTCCTCTGTTGTGAGCTTTATTTAAATTTTTTCCCTTAAAAAAAAAAATTTTATTGATTTTGAACAGAGAGGAAGGGAGAGAGATAGAGTTAGAAACATCGATGAGAGTCATCGATCAGCTGCCTATTGCACACCCCCCACTGGGGATGTGCTCGCAACCAAGGTACATGCCCTTGACCGGAATCGACCCCGGGACCCTTCAGTCCCCAAGCCGATGCTCTATCCATTGAGCCAAACCGGTTTCGGCATAATTTTTTTTCCCCATTTTTAAAATTAAGATATTATATGTGTACATATCTTACCATGGCTCCCCGCCCCACTCCCATGGTTGTGAGGTTTAAACTAAGTTCCTCAAAAAGGCTAAGAGAAGCCTTTGAAGGTATTGTTCTTTTATTTTTATGTTTTTAAAAAATATATTTCTTTATTGATATCAGAGAGGAAGGGAGAAAGAGAGATACAAACATCAATGATGAGAGTGGATCATTGATCGGCTGCCTCCTGCACACCCCTTACTGGGGATCAAGCCTGCAACTCAGGCATTTGCCCTTGGTGGGAATCAAACCTGGGGTCCTGCAGTCCGCAGGCTAACGTGGACAGAGCTTCGGTCTGCGGACTGGAAGGTCCCAGGTTCGATTCCGGTCAAGGGCATGTACCTTGGTTGTGGGCACATCCCTGGTGCGGGGTGTGCAGGAGGCAGCTGGTCGTTGTTTCTCTCCCATCGATGTTTCTAGCTCTCTATCCCTCTCCCTTCCTCCCTGTAAAAAAATCAATAAAATATATTTACTTAAAAGAATGTGGGGGAAATGCACTTGAATCAACGCAATGGGGAATGCCTTGATGGGTGTTTGCAGCAATTATTTTAACCAATGAACATAAGATTGGATACTCAGGGGATTTTTTATTTTATTTATTTATTATTGTTATTTTTGCAAGAAAGGGGATGCTATCCTCGGCTGGGGGAACCCCCCACTGGACACGCCCCTTTCCAACCTCTCTCTCCCCCCTTGTCTGTCTCGACCAGGACCTGCCCAAGCCCAGCCGGGCGGCCCGCGCCTGCACCGGCCCTGCGCGCCGGGTGCTGACCCTGGCCTTCGCGCTGCTCATCCTGGCGCTCATCACCTGGGCCTACGCGGCGGGCGTGCCGCTGGCCTCGGACCGCCACGGGCTGCTGGCCTTCGGCCTGTACGGCGCCTTCCTGTCGGCGCACCTGGTGGCGCAGAGCCTGTTCGCCTACCTGGAGCACCGGCGCGTGGCGGCGGCGGCGCGGCGCGCGGCGGCGCGGGGGCCCCCGGACGCGGCGCGCGCGCGCAGCGTGGCGCTCACCATCTCGGCGTTCCAGGAGGACCCCGCGTACCTGCGCCAGTGCCTGGCCTCCGCGCGCGCCCTCGTGTACCCGCGCGCGCGCCTGCGCGTGCTCATGGTGGTGGACGGCAACCGCGCCGAGGACCTCTACATGGTGGACATGTTCCGCGAGGTCTTCGCCGACGAGGACCCCGCCACCTACGTGTGGGACGGCAACTACCACCAGCCCTGGGAGCCCGCGGCGGCGGGGGGCGCGGCGGGGGCGACGGGGGCGGCGGGGGCCGGCGCCTACCGCGAGGTGGAGGCTGAGGACCCCGGGCGCCTGGCGGTGGAGGCGCTGGTGAGGACGCGCCGCTGCGTGTGCGTGGCGCAGCGCTGGGGCGGCAAGCGCGAGGTCATGTACACCGCTTTCAAGGCGCTGGGCGACTCCGTGGACTACGTGCAGGTGAGCGGACGGCGGCCCCCAACCCCACGTGGCCCTGGCACCCGAACCCCACTTCTCCGAGGCCTCGGTTCAGGGTCGATTGGAACGAACCTCTTCCTTTATTCATTCATCCGTTTGGGGCAGAAATTCTTTCCTTGCCTCTTCCATCCATCCATTCATCCATTTATCCATTCATCCATCCATCGATCCACCCATCCATCCATTTATCCATCTGTCCACCCATCCATCTATCTATCCATCCATCTCATCCATCCATCCATTTATCCATCTGTCCACCCATCCATCTATCTATCCATCCATCTCATCCATCCATCCATGAATCCATCCATCCATCCATTTATCCATCCATCTATCCATCCATCCATCCATGCATCCATGCACCCATCTATCCATCCATGAATCCATTCATCCATTTATCCATCCATCCACCCACCCACCCACCCACCCACCCATCCATTTATCCATCCATCCATCCCATCCAACCATCCATCCACTCCATCCATTTACCCATCCATCCATCCATCCATCCATTTACCCATCCATCCACCCATCCATTCATCCATCCAATAAGTGATCACTCATTTATTTATTCGTCCATCCAATGCAGAGATTCATTTCTTCCTTCAACCAATGTAGAAATTATTTTCTTCACGCATTCATTTATGCATTCACCTATCCATCTCATTATTCATTAAACTTACTTATTTTTTTGTTTTGTCTTTATTGACTTTAGAGAGAAAGGAAGAGAGAGAAATAGATAGAAACATGGGTGAGAGAGAGACATACCCTGTTTCCTCAAAAATAAGACAGTGTCTTATATTAATTTTTTCTCCCAAAGTTGCGCTAGGTCTTATTTTCAGGGGATATCTTATCTTTCCATGCGCTAGGTCTTATTTTCAGGGAAACACGGTAGGTTGGCTGCCTCTGCACGCCCCCTACTGGGGATCGACCTGAAACCAGGGCACGTGCCCTGGTCCGGAAATCCAACCCGGGACCTCTTGATTCTCTGGGTCGGGACACTCAACCACTGAGCCACACTGGCTAGAGATCCCTTCATTCAATGTTGAGATTCTCTTGTTCATTTTTCCCATCCACTTACCAGTCTATTCCATATAGAGAGTCATTTGTTCACTTAGTCATTCACTCATTCATTCGTTGTAGCGACTCATTCGTCAATGCATGGCATTGGTTCTCTGTTACTGCATAACACATGACGATACCCTTTTCAGCATGAGACAAAACACATTTATTATCTCCTAGTTTCCATGGCTCAGGACTCTGGGCAAAGCTCGGCCGGGTCCTCTGTTCAACCCATCAGGCCGCAAGTATGGGTCTTGTCTAAGGCTCAGTGTCCTCTTCCACGCTCACGTGTTTGTTGACAGTTTTGTTTGTTTTGTTTTTCACCGTCGTGTGTGCCACACCGGCACAACCAAGGGTGAACCTGAGTGGGGGCGGCTGAAAGGCTTAGGAAAGACAGAGAAGGGAACGAAAGCTGGGTCTCGGTGGGACACTGCTTCCTGAGAGACAGCGACAACGCCCACAAGCCGTGTCTTTATTTTATAGCAGGTGCCATGGGGCAGAGGAAGGGCGTGATCGAGATGTTTACAGCATTCTTCTTTATTTTTTAATATTTTTATTTTTATTGATTTCAGAGAGGAAGGGAGAGGGAGAGAGAGAAATACCAACGACGAGAGAGAACCATTAATCGGCTGCCTTCCGCATGCCCCCTACCGAGGATGGAGCCTGAAACCCAGGCATGTGCCCTTGATTGGAATCGAACCCGGGACTCTTCAGTCTGCAGGCTGATGCTCTATCCACTGAGCCAAACCAGCCAGGGCTACAGCACTCTCCTTGGTTTCCATCCTACTCCATTACATGGACCTGATCAAGCTTTGTTCACTTGCAGCCTGTATCACTCAGGCACCTGGGGCCACGTGTATGGCTCAAGCTGACAACTCCAGCTGCTGGCTGTCGTTGTGCGGGAGGGCCCTGCCCTCCAAGCTGGGACTTGCACGTGGCCACGACAGGACTGTGCCCTCTCCTCAGTCCGAGGCTTGGACCTGTCCAAACTCTGTAGCCGCGCTCCACAGTCATAAAACTCAGGGTAGCGTGCCTCTTTCGGACTGGCAACAGGAAGTCTCGGACTTCCAGACCCTCTGGTATAGGGCTCACCTGACGAGGCCAGGCCCACACCCTGGATACTTTCCCTTTGATTAGCTCACAGTTAAGAGATGAGGAACCTTGCCCCGGCTGGTGTGGCTCAGTGGATAGAGCACCGGCCTACAGTCTGAAGGGTTTGATTCCCTGTCAAGGGCACATGCCCAGATTGTGGGCTCGTGCAGGAGGCAGCTGATCCATGATTCCCTCCCATCATTGATGTTTCTCTCACTCTCTCTCTCCCTCTCTCTTCATCTCTGAAACCAATGAAAATATTTTTTTTTAAAAAGAGAGATTAGGAACCTTAATTACATTGCAAAACCCCTTCAGCTTTTCCATAACAGGTGATAGCATCACGGGAGTTACATCCCATCACTTTCGCCACAGCCTGTTTGTCAGAAGAAAGTTAGACAGGTCTGGGCCAAACACCAGAGAGGATATTTATAAATACAACAGCGTGGGTCTTGGGGAGGGTCCCTGTCATCTTAAAATGTGATCAGACTGCCAAAACCGGTTTGGCTCAGTGGATAGGGCGTCAGCCTGTGGACTGAAGGATCCCAGGTTCGATTCCGGTCAAGGTCATGTGTCTTGGTTGCGGGCACATCCCCAGTGGGGGCGGAGGTGGGGGGCGTTGTGCAGGAGGCAGCTGATCGATGCTTCTGTCTCATCGATGTTTCTAACTCTCTATCATCCCTCTCTCTTCCTCTCTGTAAAAATTCAACAACATATAGTTTTAAAGAAATGTGATTAGACATAGGAAATTACTGAGAATTCAAGGTTACGATCGAACTGGCTGCAGAGGGTCCCCGCTGCTCCCCACCCCACCCCTGGGTGCCCTCGCCTCAAGCACCGGCTCCATTCAGAGGACCTAGCCTGATCCTGGTCCCTTCAACCCCACAGGTCTGCGACTCGGACACGAGGCTGGACCCCATGGCGCTGCTGGAGCTGGTGCGGGTGCTGGACGAGGACCCCCGGGTGGGGGCCGTGGGAGGGGACGTGCGGATCCTCAACCCCCTGGACTCCTGGGTCAGCTTCCTGAGCAGCCTGCGGTACTGGGTGGCCTTCAACGTGGAGCGGGCCTGCCAGAGCTACTTCCACTGCGTGTCCTGCATCAGCGGCCCCCTCGGTGAGCAGCGGCCGGGCGTGGCGGTGCTCTGGACGGGGTGAGAGGGAGAGGGGGGAGCCAGAAAGATGGTGGACAAGGGGAAACCAAGATAGTGGCCTAGGTCAGCATCTAAGCTGCCACCTCGCACAAACAATTTCAAAACCACCGCTAAAAGACAGGAAGGACATCATCCTCCAAAACCACAGGAAAGCTGGCTGAGTGGGAAAATCTACAACTAGAAAGAAGGAGATAGATTAAAATCGTACGCCTATGGATGAGGACGATGGGGGAGGGAGGAGGTAAGGGCAGAGGGTGGGGTGGGAACTGGGGGGAAGGGAGCTAGGGGCAGGGGGGAAAGGAGAAACAATTATAATAACCTGAGCAATAAAGATTTATTAAATTTGAAAAAAAAAGTTGATCCAGAAAAAAAGGAAGATTGTGGACCAAGATGGGGCTTGGACAGGAATCAGGGAGAGGGATGAGATGGGAAGTTGGAGGGAGGGGTGGTGGTTGGTGTGTGGAAGAAAGGGTGTGGATGAGCCCTGGGCCAGGGGTTTGGGGGGGGAGAGGGTTTTGGGGGGGGGGAGGGTTTTGGGGAAGGAGTCAGGGTCAGGGTCGGGAACAGGTTTGAGGTTGGGTGGGATGAGGATGAGGAGGGGAGGGGTGGAGAATAGATTTGGGCTTGGGCCGAAACCGGTTTGGCTCAGTGGATAGAGAGTCAGCCTGAGGACTGAAAGGTCCCAGGTTCGATTCTGGTCAAGGGCATATACCTGGGTTATTCCTCTCTCTTCCTCTCTGTAAAAAATCAATAAATTAGAGAGAGAGAGAGAGAGAGAGAGAGAAGATTTGGGATGGAGGAAGGGTCTGGGGGTGCCGTCAGAGTGGGTACGGTCAGGGACAGGATTGGGGCAAATCTGGGATGGATGTGGGGCCGAGGAAGGGTTTGGGGCTAGTGTTGTGGTTGGGGTAACAGGGCTGAGAATGGGGCTGACGTGGTGTTCAGGATGGGGTTGGCATTGGAGACGCGTTGGGGTTCGAGATAGGAGTGGGGACCGTGTAGGCGACGGCAGAGGCTGACTCTCTGTACCCCCCTCTCCCGGCCCTCCTCCCGTCCGCCCAGGCCTCTACAGGAACCACCTCCTGCAGCAGTTTCTCGAGGCCTGGTACAACCAGAAGTTCCTGGGCACCCACTGCACGTTCGGGGACGACCGGCACCTCACCAACCGCATGCTCAGCATGGGCTACGCCACCAAGTGAGCCGAGGGGCCGGGTGGCGGGGTGGGCGTGGAGGCCAAAGAGTATCCTGTGTTTGTGTGCTTGTGATAGTGTGTGTGTGTGTGTGTGTGTGTGTGTGTGTGTGTGTTGGTGTGTGTATGTGTAATGAATTCTCCAAACCCAGAGTCACTTGCAGGACAATGGGCTCTTCCAAGTGAGACATGAAGAGGAGAGAGGGCCGAAGTAGGTTTGGCTCAGTGGATAGAGCATCGGCCTGTGGACCGAGCCGCGGTTTGCTGACCACGGGCCTACAGTGTTTTGTGTCTGGGGAGGTAGCAGTGAAGGAAAGAGACACTGGCACGCTCACGCTGACTGGGCAGGCAGGCAGGCAGAAAGGAAGGTACAGAACCGTATAGTGCCATGGAGATGGAGGAAGCCAGGAAGGGGGATGGGAAGCTTAAGGGCAGGGAATGAATGGGCTAAACATGGTGCCAGAGGCGAGAGAGGGATGGAGGCTGAACACGGCGCAAGGGAGCGTGCAGGGGAGGAGGACAGAGTGCGCAGGGAGCCACTCATGGAAGGCTGTGGGCAGGGTAAGAGCTTCAGCCTGAAATGAGGGTTTTTAAAAAATATATATACTTTTTACTGATTTTTTTCACAGAGAGGAAGGGAGAGGGATAGAGAGTCAGAAACATCGATGAGAGAGATATATTGATCAGCTGCCTCCTGCACACCCCCTATTGGGGATGTGCCCGCATGCAACCAAGGTACATGCCCTTGACTGGAATCGAACCCGGGACCTTTCAGTCCGCAAGCCAATGCTCTACCCACTGAGCCACGCCGGTTTGCGGGAAGGTTAGAGAGAGAGGTGGGAGGAGATAAGAGATCAACCGAAAGACGTGTGTGCATGCACAGAAGCATAACCAATGACGGAAAACTCTGGGGGGTGAGGCATGCATCCATAGGATCGCTCTGGCCGCTGTTTTGAACGCAACCTGCAAGGGGCCAGGGGGTTCGCAGGGAGGCCACCGAGGATGCCAGGGGACACGGGAAGGAGACGGGACACGGTTGGGAAATGCCGTGGGGACAGGATAGCCCCGACCCCTCCTAACCCACGGGGTGCTGGCAGCCACCTGATGACGTGCACGCTCGGGATTCCAGCCTGGTGTGGGTGTGGCTGGACGCCGGCGGGGATTGATTGGTGATGTCTGTCAAGGCCATAGGAAGGGAGGTTGATGGCTCCCGGGAGAGGCCCTCACACGTGGCATGTTCTGGGGAGAAACATGCCTGGCGTGTTCCTCACCCTGGGGCCCGCCAATAACAGTCGGCGCCAGAGCATTCGTCATAGATGAGTGACAGTATTAGTAATGGTGTTAGTAACCGTAACGACACTGGCGATGGCAATAATACCGTTAGTCATTGTGAAAACAGTAGTACAGAGTAGATAACGTTTATTGAACAAAATAACATTTGTTGAACAGACAGGCCCTAAGCACTTGGCATTGAATCCTCACAATTAGGTAGAAACCATTATTTAATTTTTTTAAAAAATATATTTTATTTTTTTACAGAGAGGAAGGGAGAGGGATAGAGAGTTAGAAGCATGGATGAGAGAGAAACATCGATCAGCTGCCTCCTGCGGGGATGTGCCGGCAACCAAGGTGCATGCCCTTGACCGGAATCGAACCTGGGACCTTTCAGTCTGCAGGCCAACGTTCTATCCACTGAGCCAAACCAGTTTCAGCCATTGTTTGTTTTTAAACAGCCTTAAAAAAATATTTTTATTGATTTCAGAGAAGAAAGGAGAGGGGGAGAGAGATAGAAACATCAATGATAAGAGAAAATCATTGATTGAATGCCTCCTGCGCGCCCCCCACTGGGGATCAAGCCCACAACCTGGGCGTGTGCCCTTGACTGGAATTGAATCCAGGAACCTTCAGGCTACAGGCTGATGCTCTATCCACTGAGCCACACCAGCTAGGACTAGGTACAAACCATTACCAAACCCCTTTTAAAACAGGGTAACACTGCCCAGCTGGTGTGGCTCTGTGGTTGAGCATACACCTATGAACCCAGGAGGTCACGGTTCGATTCCCCGGGCAGGGCATGTGCCTAGGCTGCAGGCTTGATCCCCAGTAGGTGGTGTGCATGAGGCAGCCGGTCAATGATTCTCTCTCATCATTGATATTTATTTATTCTTTTTTCTTTTAATTTTTATTTTCCCCTCATTTTTTATTAAGGCATTACGTGTGTACATATCTTACCATTGCTCCCCCCACCCTGTTCCCATACATGCCCTCACCCCCCCCCCCCCCCCCCCCAGTGTCCTGGGTCCACTGGTTATGCTCACATGCATGCATACAAGCCCTTTGGTTGATCTCTTATCTCCCTTACCTTCCTGCTGTAATTTGATAGTCCGTTTGATGCTTTACTGCCTCTGTATCTATCTTCTTGTTCATCCCTTTACAATATTCTTTTTTATATATATATAAATTATCCACAAATGAGTGAGGTCATGTGGAATTTTTCATTCACTGACTGGCCTATTTCACTCAGCATAATTGCTCTCCAGTTCCATCCAGGCTGCTGCTGCAAATGGTAAGAATCCCTCCTTTTTATGGCAGCATAGTATTCCGTTGTGTAGATGGACCATTCGTTTTCTGGTCCAGTCATCTGCTGATGGGCGCGTTTCCAAATCTTAGCTATGGTGAATTGTGCTGCTATCATCATCGGTATTTCCATCTCTCCCTCTCCCTTCTCTGAAATCTGTAAAAATATATTTAAAAAATAAATGTGGGCCGAAACCGATTTGGCTCAGTGGATAGAGCATCGGCCTGTGGACTCAAGGGTCCCATTTCGATTCTGATCAAGGGCATGTATATCTTCGTTGCGGGCACATCCCCAGTAGGAGGTGTGCAGGAGGCAGCTGATGGATGTTTCTCACTCTCTATCCCTCTCCCTTCCTCTCTGTAAGAAAAATCAAGCCGAAACCAGTTTGGCTCAGTGAGAGCAGTGTTTCCCAACCTTCTCTCATGATGAGAATCACCTGGTGGAGTTGTTAAAACACAGATTCCCGGATCCCAACTAAGAAGTGCTAAACTAGGCAGTGACCAGACACGGAGCAGCTGGTTGTGGAACAAACCAGAGCAACAGAGGCCAGGCCCGGGTCAGCCTGGCCCAAAACAGCTCGCTCCTCACCTGCCCCTGCCCCACGGCTGCCTCTCAGACATGGCTGGAAACTTTTGCGGGAACTTGAGGGTCTGCTGAATCAAGTGATGAAGGCTTAGATCTGGATGTGTTGAGTTAGTATAGTCCTGGGGTGTTGATCTGTGAGTGCCTTGGGTGGGGCCTGGATGAGGCTGGTTGTCCTATTAGGAAATGTCTTTTGTGTGAAGTGTATCATTGGGCATGTGGAGGTATTATTGATATGAGAAAATGCTAAGTAACAGATTTGCTATCTGAAAAGGGATTTACTATCGGGGAAAGGGAGGGAGGAAGAGACTGAACATAAACTGTGCACCAATGGATGAGGATGAGGGGGCAGAGGTTGGGGTGGGAACCTGGTGGAGGGGGGAAGAAACGAGGAACCTGTGTAATAATATGAACAATAAAGATTGATTAAAAAAAAAAAAAAAAAAAAAAAAAGAAGTGCTAAACTAGAATTTTTGGGAACATATAGGTAAAATTGTATACTTAACTAGTGCTCTAAGACAGATTTTATATACAGAGCACTAAGTTAGGTATGCAATTTTTACCTATATGTTCTCAAAAATTCTAGTTTAGCACTTCTTAGTTGGGATTCGGGAATCTGTGTTTTAACAACTCCACCAGGTGATTCTCATCATGAGAGAAGGTTGGGAAACACTGGGATAGAGCATCGGCCTGTGGACTCAAGGATCCCAGTTCGATTCTGGTCAAGGGCATGTACCTTGACTGCGGGCCCATCCCCAACAGGGGGTGTGCAGGAGGCAGCAGGTCGATGTTTCTGGCTCTCTACCTCTCTCCCTTCCTCTCTGTAACAAATCAATAAAATAAAAAAAAATCAATAAAATATATTAAAAATAATAGGGTACCACTGAGGCTCAGAGAGGTTCAGAAAGCTTGCCCTGGTGTGTGTGTGTGTATGTGTGTGTGTGTGTGTGTGATGGTCTTAGTGGCCACATGGCTCTGGATTCCTGCCCCCAAGGAAAGCCTCGCTGATGCCCACTTCTCTCCCCTCCTTTTGCAGGTACACGTCCCGCTCCCGCTGCTACTCGGAGACGCCCGCGTCCTTCCTGCGCTGGCTGAGCCAGCAGACGCGCTGGTCCAAGTCCTACTTCCGCGAGTGGCTGTACAACGCGCTGTGGTGACACCGGCACCACGCGTGGATGACGTACGAGGCGGTGGTGTCGGGCCTGTTCCCGTTCTTCGTGGCGGCCACGGTGCTGCGGCTGTTCTACGCGGGCCGCCCGTGGGCGCTGCTGTGGGTGCTGCTGTGCGTGCAGGGCGTGGCGCTGGCCAAGGCGGCCTTCGCGGCCTGGCTGCGCGGCTGCGGCCGCATGCTGCTGCTGTCGCTCTACGCGCCGCTCTACATGGGCGGCCTGCTGCCCGCCAAGTTCCTGGCGCTGGCCACCATGAACCAGAGCGGCTGGGGCACGTCGGGCCGCCGCAAGCTGGCCGCCAACTACGTGCCGGTGCTGCCGCTGGCGCTGTGGGCGCTGCTGCTGCTGGGCGGCCTGGCGCGCAGCGTGGCGCGGGAGGCGCGCGCCGACTGGAGCGGGCCCGCGCGCGCCGCCGAAGCGCGCCACCTGGCGGCCGGCGCCGGCGCCTACGTGGGCTACTGGGCGCTCATGCTCGCCCTCTACTGGGTGGGCGTGCGGAGGCTCTGCAGGCGCAGGGCCGGGGGCTACCGCGTGCAGGTGTGACCGACTCCAGGGATCCAGGAGGAGGAGGATGCACGGAAGATGGAGACACCTCGTGCGCCCCAGGAGCTGCGAATGAACTTGCTGGGGGGCGGGGGTGGGGGGGGGGAGGTCTCTGGGCCTCAGCTTCCCTCCTCTGGGAAGGGAGATGGTGGTGGTGGTGGTGGTGGGAGGGGGTACACTCAAGATTCTGCAGCCTGGACTGTTGTGGGGCTGGGACTTCTGGGTCTCTAAGGGGAGGGGGGGTATTTATTGATCAGGGTGTGATTTTTGATTTTTTTTTTTTTAGGGGCATGGGGGAAAGGGGCCCCCAGCTGCCCCCTGTTCTTAATTTAAATCTCCATGTGTACTGTGTGATTAGGGTGTAATAAAAACGTTTATTTATTTTTCTTCCCCGACACGTCTTTTTGTGGTTGTGAATGAAGGGGGGAGCTGTGTGGTTGAGGAGTGGGGACTTCTGGCTCAGCCCTCGGTGTCCAGCTTTTTAAAAAAAAATGTATTTTTAGCCCTAACTGGTTTGGCACTAGTCAAGGGGCACATCTTCTTCCTTCCCCTCAAAAAAAAAAAAAAAAAATCAATAAAATATATTTAGAAAATAAATATTTTTATTGCCTTCACCGGTTTGGCTCGGTGGATAGAGCGTCGGCCTGCGGACTGAAGGGTCCCAGGTTCGATTCCAGTCAAGGGCATGTACCTGGGTTGCGGGCACATCCCCAGTTAGGAGGTATGCAAGAGGCAGCTTATTGATGCTTCTTTCCCATCAATGTTTCTAACTATCCCACTCTCTTCCTCTGTAAAAAAAAAAAAATCAATAAAAAATATTTTTTAAAAATTATATATATATATATATATATATATATATATATATATATATATATCTTTAATGGATTTAGAGAGAGGAGAAACACCAATTGGCTGCCTCCTGCACGCCCCCTACTGGGGATCAAGCTTGTAACCCGGGCATGTGCCCTGACCGGGTATCGAACCAGCGACCCTCTGGTGCACAGGACCCCGCCCCACCCACGGAGCCACACCGGCCAGGGCCCGACAAGCTCTCTTCACTCACCTTTCAGAATGCCAGCTGCCCCGCTTCCCACTTCCCTTCTGGGTTCCTCTTCATGTCGCCTCCTGCGTAGCCTTAGAGACATTTCTTATTGTCATCGACTCGTCCAGCGGCACGCATTTCCTCTGTGCACCCAGCGCTCTGGCGCTGAGGCCTCACAAGCTCCGTGCCTGGAGAAGGGACTCTGAAGTGTTTATCTTCAGATCAGCCCTCGCCCCGGAATTCCAGACGCGCCCTCAGCGTCTGTTATCCATACAGTGGACATCCAATCAACTCATCACCTCCCTTGACTCAAAAAGGACCCATGAGCTCACACAGGAAAATCCAGACTCACTGACAGCGGCCCGCGTCCTGCGTGACCCGGTCCCGGCGCTCCCCATGACCTCACCACACACTCATTTCCTACAGCCAGGCGCCAGCTGCACTGGGCTCCCTGCTATCCTCCCTCCCCCCCCCCCCCCTTCCCCCTCCCACATGGCACATTCCAGCCTCAGGTTTTTTTTTTTTGTTTTTTTTTTAAATATATTTTATTGATTTTTACAGAGAGGAAGGGAGAGGGAGAGTTAGAAACATGGATGAGAAAGAAACATCCATCAGCTGCCTCCTGCACACCTCCTACTGGGGATGTGCCTGCAACCAAGGTACATGCCCTTGACCGGAATCGAACCTGGGACCCTTCAGTCCGAAGGCTGAGGCTCTATCCACCGAGCCAAACCAGTTACAGCAAGCCTCAGGGCTTTTCCTTCTGCTGTTTCTTTTGCTGGAATACCTTTATTATTTCATTTAAAAATATTTTTAAAAATATATTTTATTTTATTTTATTTTTTTACAGAGAGGAAGGGAAAGGGATAGAGAGCTAGAAACATCAATGAGAGAGAAACATCGATCAGCTGCCTTTTGCACACCCTCCACTGGGGATGTGCCCGCAACCAAGGTACATGCCCTTGACCAGAATCGAACCTGGGACCCTTGAGTCCGCAGGGTGACTGGTAAATGTAGGCATTGGCTAGACCAGTGGTCGGCAAACTCATTAGTCACCAGAGCCAAATATCAACAGGATGACTGTTGTCAAAAGTTTCTTTTGGGAGCCACATTTTTTTCAACTTAAAACTATTTAGGTAGATACAATGTTATTAACTTAATTAGGGAACTCCTAAGCTGGCCTTTGCTAAAAACTCAAGGGGCCAAAGAGCCGAATGGTGGCTCACAAGCCACAGTTTGCCGACCACTGGCGCTAGGCCTACGCAGTACAAATTTGAAATTACAGTAAGACACACAGAAAGCTTTTCTGTGAAATTAAACTTTTCATTCATACTTAACTTTAGTTACACAAATGTGTCTACCTAAGTAAAAACAGTAACCTAATTTGTCAATTTCTTTAACATGCGCATTCAGAAAAACCTACTTCATTATATAATGGCCTTTCGGCTTTAACACACTCACTGGCCCGAATGAGTCTGTAATTTCGAGGTTTGACTGTACATGTGAAGACTCGGGGAAGTCATAACCGAGTTAATCGGACAAAAAAAAAGGGAAGAGCCGAAACCGGTTTGGCTCAGTGGATAGAGCATCAGCCTGCGAACTGAAAGATCCTGGGTTCGATTCCGGTCAGGAGCATGTACATTGGTTGCGGGGGCAGCTGATCAATGATTCTCTCTCATCAATGTTTCTAGCTCTCTATCCCTCTCTCTTCCTCTCTGTAAAAAATCAATTAAAAAATATATTTTAATATATATAAAATATTACAGTCATTCCAGAGGCACAATTCCCGGGCATATTTGGGGCAGGAACCACCTTCAAAGATGAAAGCCTTTGTAGAGGTGAAATATATTCTTTATTTTAGGAACGGAAATAGGATAAGGAACAGAAAGATACCTGGGTTAGTTGCCACTGAAGTACCATAGAAAGAACGCCCTGGGGAAAGAAAGAGGCGGTTGTGTGTGGAGAAGAGAAGCTGGGGGAGCAGACAGATATCTGAGTCCCAAAGGTGGAGAGGGCCTGGGCCCTGCGTCTGAGGGAGGAGGGGCTGGGGGCCTGGGTCTGAGGGAGGAGGGGCCTGGACACCTGGGTCTGAGGGAGGAGGGGCTGGGGGCCTGGGCCCTGCGTCTGAGGGAGGAGGGGCTGGGGGCCTGGGTCTGAGGGAGGAGGGGCCTGGACCCCTGGGTCTGAGGGAGGAGGGGCTGGGGGCCTGGGCCCTGCGTCTGAGGGAGGAGGGGCTGGGGGCCTGGGTCTGAGGGAGGAGGGGCCTGGACCCCTGGGTCTGAGGGAGGAGGGGCTGGGGGCCTGGGTCTGAGGGAGGAGGGGCCTGGACCCCTGGGTCTGAGGGAGGAGGGGCTGGGGGCCTGGACCCCTGGGTCTGAGGGAGGAGGGGCTGGGGGCCTGGACCCCTGGGTCTGAGGGAGGAGGGGCTGGGGGCCTGGACCCCTGGGTCTGAGGGAGGAGGGGCTGGGGGCCTGGACCCCTGGGTCTGAGGGAGGAGGGCTGGGGGCCTGGACTCCTGGGTCTGAGGGAGGAGGGGCTGGGGCCTGGGCCCCTGGGTCTGAGGGAGGAGGACTGGGGCCTGGACCCCTGGGTCTGAGGGAGGAGGGGCTGGGGCCTGGGCCCCTGGGTCTGAGGGAGGAGGACTGGGGCCTGGACCCCTGGGTCTGAGGGAGGAGGGGCTGGGGCCTGGGCCCCTGGGTCTGAGGGAGGAGGGCTGGGGCCTGGACCCCTGGGTCTGAGGGAGGAGGGGCTGGGGGCCTGGACACCTGGGTCTGAGGGAGGAGGGGCTGGGGGCCTGGACCCCTGGGTCTGAGGGAGGAGGGGCTGGGGGCCTGGGCCCCTGGGTCTGAGGGAGGAGGGGCTGGGGGCCTGGACCCCTGGGTCTGAGGGAGGAGGGGCTGGGGGCCTGGACCCCTGGATCTGAGGGAGGAGGGGCTGGGGGCCTGGACCCCTGGGTCTGAGGGAGGAGGGGCTTGGGGCCTGGGCCCCTGGGTCTGAGGGAGCAGGGGCTGGGGGCCTGGACACCTGGGTCTGAGGGAGGAGGGGGCCTGGGGCTTGGACCCCTGGGGTTGAAAAAGGAGGGAACTGACACTCAGGGGAGCCTGGTGCTGAGATGTCCCGGGCCCCGGGTACTCACCAGGCCAGCAGGGTCACCCCGGCGGAGGCCAAGGCTGCGGCGGCCGCGAGCAGGAACAGGTTGCCGGACGTCAGAGCCCCAGGCTCGGCCAGCAGCTCGCCCAGCCCGGGCTTCCAGGGTTCGACCCCCTCCTCCTCCCGCGGGGCCCAGCGAACCACCTCCCGGAAGGTGCCCTGGAGCTCCGTCTCCCCGCGCGGGGGAGGGCCGGTCACTGCGGGGGGCGCACAGGTCAGCCCCGCCCCCGCCCGCAGCCCCGCCCCACGGCCCCGCCCCCTGAAGCCCCGCCCCGCCCCGCCCGCACCGTTGAGGAAGAAGTAGAGGCGCGCCAGGGGGAGCTGGTCGTGGGTGATCACGCAGGAGAAGGTGCCGCTGTGCGTGGGCTGCACGGGCCGGATCCGCGCCAGGTACCCGCGGGCCCGGGGCATCTCTCGGAAGAAGGACGTGTCCCGCGTCCGCAGCTGCGGGGACGCACCGCGGGGCCGGACCCCTAGGTCTGACTCCCATGGGACTCGCTACCGACCACACTTACAAGCCCCGCCCCCTAGCTAGGCCACGCCCCCTGGAGCCCCACCCTCCGCCCTTGTCGACCATTCAAGTATCCTCCTGCCTCTTGAATTTTTTAAAAAATATATTTTGATTTCTTACGGAGAGGAAGGGAGAGGGATAGTTTTAGAAACTTTGAGAAACATCCATCCGCTGCCTCCTGCGCGCCCCCTACTGGGGATGTGCCCGCAACCAAGGTGCATGCCCTAGATCGAAATCGAACCTGGGACCCTTCAGTCCGCAGGTAGGCGCTCCATCCATAGAGCCAAACCGGTTTCGGCCCGCCTCCTAAATCCTGACTCCGCCCCTGGGCCCTGACACTGGCTCACCCGCCCTTACACAATTACGCAAAGTCCCCAAGCGCGGGCGGGTCCGCAGTGTGAGCCTGGACTCCTCCCCTGAATGCCAGCACCCTCCCTCCCTCTGCACGGAGCCTGCATCTAGGCCGAGATCCCCACCCCCACCCCTACCCGGTATAGTCCCACCCCTGCGTCCTGACTCCCCATCTTCCAGGCAGCCTAACTGGCCTCCAAAACCCTCGGCGCGGGCTTCGCCCCCTACTCACACCTCCTTCCGCGAACTTCCAGGAGTAGGTGATCTCCTCTTTGGGCAGCTGGAAGTCCACGGTGCAGGAGAACAAGGCCTGATCGCCCCGTCGCACCGTCACGTCCTGAACTGGAGACCGGCCGCGTCACCACCTGGGCCCCGCCCTCGACCACGCCCCAACCACAAGCCCCGCCTAAACCACACCCTCCCCACATCCAGCTTAGCCTTAGACCACGCCCCTTCTCCTCCAGCCCCGCCCTCGACCACGCCCCCAAACCAGCTCAGCCCTCGACCACGCTCCCTCTCCCTCCACTCAGCCCTCGACCACGCCCCCTCTCCCTCCAGCTCAGCCCTCGACCACGCCCCCTTCTCACCAGCCCCAGACCACGCCCCTCTTCCAACCCCGCCTTCGACCACGCCCCCTCCTCCAGCTCAGCCCTGCCTCGGGTTCCTCTGGTTCCCGCCCTCCCCCCCCCACCCCCCCTGGCACCCCGCCCCTCACTTGGGCAGTCCAGCGGGAGGTCGCAGACCTTGGAGTAGCACCCGAGGCAGAGGAAACGCCGGGACAGCTCCTGGAACCCTGTGGGCGGGGACGCTGGGTCTGGGCGCCGCCAGCCGCCTCCCTGGGGTTCCGCCTCCCTGGGGTTCCGCCGGCAGGAAGCCGGGCCCCGCCTTCTCTGCGCTCATTGGCTGGTTCTCTCCATTCTTCGGCCCCCCCCCCCCGGGATTTTTTTTTTTCTTTTGTAGGTTTGCTTTGGCTTTGGACCCGCCTTTTATGAGGTTGGGGGAGCAATGCCTGCTTTTTTTTCTGCAGGGCTCTTACTGGCTTCCTTCGGATCTGAGGACCCCCTCACCCCCCCAGTTTCGGCCCAGACCGCGTCCCTCACCCCCTGCAATCCTGAGCTTTGAGTGACGTGCTTACCGCAGGGAGGGACGCAGGCCGGAACTGAGGAGAGAGGGGAAGCGTTTCAGCCCTGGGAGTGCAGGGAGGTGCCCACCCGGAGCTCCCCTAGGGGACCTGACTGAGCTAGGGGCATTCCACCAGGGGACCCGGCGGGACCTGCAGAACCCCACCCGAGGTCAGGCCCCGGTGGCTTCTGGCCATCTGAGAGTGGCACCGGCCTGCTGTGTGCAGAGGAGGTGGGGCCAGCCCTGGTGCATTCCAGCGAGGGGGCGGGGCCGGGCCCCTGGCGATCCTCTGGGGCCCACTTAGAGGTGTGGCCAGGCCTGAGGCCAGCAGCCGGCTTGCACAGTGGCGCAGGGCAGGTCCCAAGCCAGAGGCTCTGGCTAATCTGGGACAGGACCGTCCCAAGAAGGAATCTTTGCTGGGGAGGGAACCTCAGATCGAAGGGGCAGGGGGGTGGGCAGGTCCCCGGTGGTTCCTGCAGGACCTGTGTCCCACCCAGGACAAGCGGTTCAGAGATCCATTAGGCGAATGGCTGTTTTAAGACTGGGTTTTTAAATTTTTTTTTGTGTGTGTGTGTGTGCACCTGGGAGGAGGAGTTGGAGTCCATTTTACCTTTTTTAAGCTGTGCAATGACCTCCTGCATTTTCTTTGCAGCGTAAGGGAAGGCAACCAAATAGGACCCTGGAAGATGGAGGGAGGGAAGCCTTGTAGTGAAGACTCTCCCTTCCTCCACCGCCCCGTTCCCCGCGGCTGCCTGAGCTCAGCTGGACTCACCGTAATGGTGGCCTGTGCCTCTTCCCCAGCCCCTCTGTCTACCCGCTTTTGGTATAGTCACCATTTCCTCCTCTTACCTCCTCCCACCCAGTCTATTCCCAACCTCCTCCCTTCTTCCTCCTGATAGGGTCTCTGATGATAGCCCTTTTCTGCATCCTCCGTGTTTATCAGATTGAGGGGAAGGGGGAGGTTGAAAATCAGATACCCCACCAGGGAAGGCTTCATCCCCATTGTGCGTCTTTCACTTCTCCTTTGTGGGAGAGCATATTTCCCGGCACCTCAGGACCTTTGCACATGCTGGCTTGTGGCTAGGACATCTTCCCCCTTCTCCTCTTCATCCTCCATGCCATGCCTTCCACAGGCAGTGCGTACACACGTAGGCATGAGTTACAAAGGTGTTGTTTGAGAGCTCCTAGGAGTCACATCAGCCCTAGCTGGTTTGGCTCATTGGATAAGAGTTTGGCCTGCAGACTGAAAGGTCCCAGGTTCGATTCCAAGTCAGGGACATGCTGGTAGGGGGTGTGCAGGAGGCAGCCGATCAATGATTCTCTCACTTTTGATGTCTCTCCCTCTTCCTTCATCTCTGAAATCAATACAAAAATTAAGAAAAAAAAGTTCCTGAAAAAAAATAGTTCATGTCACCGAAACCGGTTTGGCTCAGTGGATAGAACGTTGGTCTGTGGACTGAAAGGTCCCAAGTTCGATTCCGGTCAAGGGCATGTACCTTGGTTGTGGACACATCCCCAGTGGGGAATGTGCAGGAGGCATCTGGTTGATGTTTCTCTCTCATCGATGTTTCTAGCTCTCTATCGATGTTTCTAGCTCTCCCTTGCTCTCTGTAAAAAATCAGTAAAATATATATTTTAAAAAATTTTACGTCATACTTTGAGTCACTTACTTAAAAGGTGTTCCCTGACTAAATTCCTAATATAACCAAGTTCCCTATTTTTCTTAGTTCCTCCTTCATTGCATTCATTGCTCTCGTCAGTTTGTAATTACTTATTTTATAAATATGGTGATCATTTAAAGTCTATCTCTTAAGTAAACATGTTCTCCTTTAGTGCTGTGCTCCTAGAACCCAGGAGCCGGCTCTGAGTCTTAGAAAGTGCTCAGTAATGCCCGGCCAGTGTGGCTCAGTGGTTGAGCGTCAACCCATGAACCAAGAGGTCGCTGGTTCCATTCCTCATCAGGGCACATGCCCAGGATTGCAGCCTCAATCTTCAGTAGGGAGTTTGCAGGGAGCAGCTGATCAAAGATGTTCCTCTCTCTCTATCCCTCTCCTTTTCTCTAAAAGTCAATAAAAACATTATTATTAAAAAAAAAAATTCAGTCATCACGTGTAGAACTCCAGTATTCAACTGGGATGGAGACCACATCGGTGGTGGCCTGTGGTCCAATTCCACCCACTGGGTGTTATATTTAACCTGGACAGTGTTAAAATAACGAACCAGTGGCCATTGTAAGATTTGGGGGAAGTCACATAGAATGTTTGCACATGCTTTAAAACATTTCGGAGAGCTGTAACAGACACAGAATTCCCACGAGGCTGCAACTAGCTGGAGCTTAGCAGCCACCACCCTCTTAGTCACGGCATGTACCTGACACCCTGCCATAACCCCCACCTGGATTCATTTCCCCTCCTCCTTCATTCCTTCACGTTCTCTGTCCTTATGGTGTTGGTGACCATCGCCTTCCAAACTGGAAGGTTCTGTGACTTTTTTTAAAGGGGACAGCTGGATTGTGTTTGGTGGTGGAAGTCATTTTGGAAGTCAGAAAAGCAGAGGGTGTGTTTTAGGCTAACTCCTGGGAGCTCAGAATGTGGCTGTACTTGGAGACAAAAGTCTTAAGGAGCGAATGAAGCTGAAATGAGGCCATTAGGGTGAGCCTCAATGCAATGGGACGGACTTCCTAGTTAGGAGGACATTTGGATTCACAAACACAGAGGGAAAGCCATACGGAAACACGGGGAGAGAGATCAACTACATCAAGGAAAGAGGCCTCTGAAGAAATCAACCCCGCTGACATGGATACCTTGATCTTGGACTTCCATCCTCCAGAATAGTGAAAAAATGTTTCTCTTGTTTTAAGCCACCCAGTTTGTGGTAAATACAGCAGCAGCAGCAAACTAACACACAGACATTGCTAATTTCATCCAAATAGCTTATTACTCTTTAAACAGAGTGCTTTCAGTCAGGAAAGCACTCCCGCTGAAAGAAAACTACATTTCCCAGCCTCCCTTGCAGCTAGCTAGGATCATGTGACCTAGTGATGGTCACATGACTAAATCATTGCTATTGAGATACAAGTGGAAGTGTCCTTGTGAGGGTCTCAGGAAGTAGCCTTCTTACTGAGGAACATGTGCCACCTTCTATCCTGCTGCTTGAAACTTGGATTTGGTGGCTGGGGCTCTACCAGTCACATAGGACCATGAGGACAAGGGGAACACTCTAGGATGACAAAGCAGAAAGCTGGGAGGGCCTTAGGTTCCCAAGAAAATGGAGCAGTCGTGCTAGCCTTAAGTGCCCATCTCAAACCTTGTTTGGTATGGGAGAAATAGGCTTCCCATGGCTTCAGCCACTTCGGGTTCCTCCGTGACTTCAAACCATATATATGAAGGGAGTGAAATGAGGATACTGGCAAGAGTGGCTGAGGCGATGATCACTGGGTATAAGCTGGAGAGAGGGGTACCGAAGCCAGGAAGTAGGTTTAAGATGAAGAGTCAAGGGCTTAAGAGGTCTCGTCTTGGCCACAGGACAGCCAAGTGGTCTGGAGAGGGCAGGATGACCAGGAAGATGTGATCAGGGTAGGACGCTCGTGTGAAAGACCAGGATGTCGGAGGAGTCACTCAAGAAATACCTATGGGCCAAACCAAGGGATTCATGGTGAGGGTGAATGAGGGACTTACCAAGTAAGCCATGGGGGCGGGGTGTTACAGATCCATGAAACCAGGGGAGGTAACAGTGGACAGGTCCAGAGGCCGAGAGGCAGGGGTCATATCAAACGGACCACATGGTGGTGCCAATGGGTGCCGTGAACTCTCTTCAAAAGAGTCGTCTTCTGGTTAGGAGCTTCCGGTGTTCCCAAGGCCTGGATCTGAGTCCTGGCTCTTCCACTTATGGGCACACCAGACTCACATCTGGTGGGACATCCATCCTGAGACCGCCCCCCTCTCCCCCATGTGACTTAACCTTCCTCACTTTCGTTCCTAAAATTGGGACAATATCAGGGTCTACCTTACTGGGTTTGGGGAACATTTAATGCCATTCAACATAAAAGCATTCCCACTTCCCCTACCTCCCCCAAATTGTGTGCCAGACACCATTTAGTGACCGCATGAGAGACTGCCTGTAACCACTTAGAAAGGTGCCCGGAACAGTGAGTGGTACCGAGGGGCCGGCCACGTACCATCCCCAAGTTTGAGATGGGGAAAGAGAGGTTAGCAGAGTGGCTCCGCATCAGAATGGCTAGATCCTAACCCAGGCGGTCGGGCTCCAGAGCTCCACAGGCAACCACTACTTCCAAATAGCTTATTACTCTTTAGTAACAGAATGCTTTCAGCCAGGAAAGCACTCCCAGCTAAAAAAAAAAAAAAAAAAAAAAAAAAAAAAAAAAAAAAAAAAAAAAAAAAAAAAAAAAAAATTCCCAGCCTCCCTTGCAGCTAGCGGTGATCATGTGACCTACCTCATGCTATCCACTCTATGGTTTATATATGCAATCTACCACATGCCACCTCTGAGACCCGCTCTAAATCAGCGTGTCCCTCCCTCTGGGAGAGACCCAGGATCAACCTTGCTCTTTTCCTATTGCTCTCACCTCACAGAACTCTGGTCCAGGTATCTTCTGGGTCTGTTCTCGTCTAGCTGAGCCCTAACTTAATATAGAAATAGGGGGTTTATAAAACCCCATCTGACCAGACTGGTAGGAGGCTATCCTTGAGAATGTGTCTGGCTCCATTCCCAGTGGACAGGCGTGCCAGAGACAGCCCGTCAATGATTCTCATCATTGATATTTCTCTCTTTCTCTCTCCCTTCCTCTCTGAAATAAATTAAAATTTTTTTAAAAAAATAATTCACCCTTGCCCTAGCCCAGTGGTTGGCAAACTGCGGCTCTTGGGCCCCTTGAGTGTGGCTCTTCCATAAAATACCACGGCCTGCGTGAGTCTATTTTGAAGAAGCGGCGTTAGAAGTTGAAGTTTTAAAAATTTGGCTCTCCAAAGAAATTTCAATTGTACTTTTGATATTTGGCTCTGTGGACTAATGAGTTTGCCGACCACTGGCCTATCCCATATATGGGGCAGGCTGAGCGTGCGGTCAGATCCTTGACTAAACCATCTTCTCCTCCATCTTCGTGTTCCATCTCCCTCAGCTCAGGACTCATCTTGACCCACCTGGACCACTGCCATTGGTGTGAGCCACCAACCAGTCACCCTGCTCCTGTCCGAGTCCCCCCAGCCTCCACATGTCCTGTCTCTTCTTAAGGCCAGAGTTGGTGCAAGGCAGCGGTTCTCAACGTGTGCTCCAGGGAACTTGTAAGAAACGTCCCATTTCTGGGCCATACCTCAGACCTACTGGTCAGAAATGGAGGGTTGGGCCCAGGACCCTGCCTTTGAACATGATCCCAAAAAGATTCTGAGAATTCGTACACTAGGGCTGGAGAATCGCTGATCTGCATGGTCCTACAGGAGGCAACCCTTTGCTGCCTCACTGATTTTTATTTTTCTTTTTAAAAAAAAATATATTTTATTGATTTTCTTACAGAGAGGAAGAGAGAGGGATAGAGCCAGAAACATCGATGAGAGAGAAACATCAATCAGCTGTCTCCTGCACACCTCCCACCGGGGATGTGCCCGCAACCAATGTACATGCCCTTGACCGGAATTGAACCTGAGACCCTTCAGTTTGAGTCTCTATTCACTGAGCCAAACCGGTTTCGGCTGCCTCCCTGATTTCGATTTCCCCTCAACGATATCACACCAACCACACTGATTGACCCCATGGCCTTCGCACTGGAGATTCCCTTTTCCTGGTATGTTTTCCTCCCAGGTTTTCTGCGTGGCTCTCATGGACAAAGGTCTTTGCTCACTTGGACTTTCTCATGTGCCCCTGTCCTGCCCAACCTGTTTAAAATGATCCACCTAGCCGAAACCGGTGTGGCTCAGTGGATAGAGCATCGGCCTGCGGACTGAAGGGTCCCAGGTTTGATTCCGGTTAAGAGCACGTACATTGGTTGTGGGCACATCCCCCGTGGGAGGTGTGCAGGAGGCAGCTGGTCAATGTCTCTCTCTCATCGATGTTCCTGGCTTTCTATCCCTCTCCCTTCCTCTCTGTAAGACATCAATAAAAAATAGCCGGAACCGGTTTGGCTCAGTGGATAGAGCGTCGGCCTGCGAACTGAAGGGTCCCGGGTTCGATTCCGGTCGGGGGTATGTACCTTGGTTGCCGGCACATCCTCAGTAGGGGGTGTGCAGGAGGCAGCTGATCGATGATTCTCTCTCATCAATGTTTCTACCTCTCTATCCCTCTCTCTTCCTCTCTGTAAAAAAAAAAAAAAAAAAAAAAAAAAAAAAAAAAAAAATCAATATTAAAAAAAAAAATCAATAAAAAATAAAAAAAAATAAAAAATGATCCACCCCCGGGGCCCAGTCCTGTTGTCCCCTTCCGTTTCCCTCCACAGCGTGGTTCACCAATGGACACACTGTAGTCGTTCATTGATTACGTCTCCTCGTCTGTCCCGCCCCCCCCCCCCCCCCCCCCCCCCCCCCCGCAATAAACGCCACCTGAGGGCAGGGGATTGTCAGCGTTGCTCCCGGTACATTAAACATCTCTCTGCAGAACGTATTGCACCTGCTTCTCCCGGCCTCCAGTAGGTCCTCACACAGCCCCAGGGCGTCTTTCTATGCCCAGAGCGGCCCCTGCCCTCCCCATGCTCACAAGACAGAGTCTCAAGTCTCCCTCACCTTTCAGCTACACCCTGGACCCATTTATCCAAATGTCCCCCGAGTCTCCCACAGTCACTATGGCCTAGCCCAGCCCATCTACCCCCACTGCTTCTTTTCCTAGACACCCCGTCCCCCCCTCCCCATCTGAGGGAGGACCCAGCACCCACCCACAGAGCCCAACCCCAGGCCCTGTCCTCTAAGCGTCCTCTTCCCCTCTCCCCGGGGAGAGACCCAAGCCGCATCCATCCTGCCCTGGGCTCCCTCAGCCCTGTCCCTCTGTCCTCTCTCCACAGCCCCCGCCCCAGCTCAAGCATCCTTCACCCCATCCTCCATCCAGTCCTCCCCGCCTCCATTCTGGACTCCCGCCCCTTTTCAACATCCTCTGGGACAACATGGCCCCTGAGGGGGGAAAAGGCGTTTCCCGGGGTCCTGCCCTGATCCCTTGGCCCCCATCTCTGCTTCTTCTGGTCTTTCTGGGGGTGGGTGGATGGCAGCTGAAGTCTCTTCCAGCCCCGGACCCCCAGACAGCCCCTGGAGAGGTGGGCTCCTTCCCACCTTTGGGGATCTCTCTGTCAAAACGTTTGGTGGGGCCTAGCTGGTTTGGCTCAGTGAATAAAGCATCAGCCTGTGGACTGAAAGGTCCCAGGTTCAATTCCAGCCAAGGGCACATGCCTGGGTTGCAGGCTCCCAGCAGGAGGCGTGCAGGAGGCAGCCAATCAATGATTTTCTCTCATCATTGACGTTTCTTTCCCTCTCTCCCTTCCTCTCTAAAATCAGTAAAATATATATTTTTTAAAAAATGTTTGGTGGGCAAGAAGTAATGGCAGCGGTAGAAATAAGCCGTGAGCCCCCAGACCTCCGAGGGGGCCAGTTTACGCCACACCAAGAGCTGGGCCTCCCTGCCTCCCCCAGCAGTTCCTGTCCCGGCATAAGGACCGTGTGCTCCATCCCAGAGGAAGATCTCCTGTTTGAGGTCCTCTCCTCAGGGAACCCCCTCCCCCTCTCTGAGCTCCCAAGCCATCCCGGGAGGCAGGGAAGTGTCCCATGTCACAGGTAGGTAAGTCGAGGCACAGGAGGAGGCCGCGACGCGTCCTGAACTTCATGCCCAAGAAGAGCCACACACACAGCCAGGCCGGAGCTCCCACCTACCTGGTCCGGCCTGGGCTTCCGGCTCTGGGGTCTACAGGGACTGTCCCTGCACCTCCCGCCTTCACGTCCCCGACAAGGAACTGGCTACCCAGCGGCCCCTGCTCCTAGACCACTGCCACATTCCAGGGGCACCCCCCCATATCTCCCTACCCCCCCATATTCCCCTCCCCTCCCTTCCCCCACCCCCGCACACGCCCCCATCTCTCATGGGTCCCAAGCCCGCATCTTCCGCTGCTGCCGTCCAACACCCCCTCCCCCCACTCACCCCGAGCGGTGGCTATCTCCTGGAGGGAGAAGGTGATCTGGGAGAAGGAGTCATGCAGGTGGCCTCTCTCATCGTAATCTGGGGGTGCGGGTGGGGGTGGGGGTGAGGCAGAGGCTGAGGGAAGCAGCCCCCCTAACCTATCACCTGTGCGGACATGCTCTATCTCTTCTCTCTAAGGCTTCGTCCTGGATCTACGCGTCTCCGTCCTCCCATCTAAATCCTCCTCCCTCCGCCCCAGCCCGGAGGTCGGCAAACTGCAGCTCAAGAGCCACAGGCAGCCCTTGGGCCCCTTGAGCGTGGCTCTTCCACAAAATACCACGGCCCCTGGGAGAGTCTATGCTGAAGAAGTGGCGTTAGAAGCAGTTTAAAATATTCGGCTCTCAAAAGAAACTTCAACCGTCCTGTTGATAGTTGGCTGCCCGCTGCCCTAGGCAGTTTGGCTCAGAAGGAAGGGTCCAGAGTTCAGTTCCGGTCAAGGGCACGTACCATCGTTGCAGGCTCCTCCCCCCGATCGGGGCTCTCATTGCAGGAGGCAACCCATCCATGTGTTTCTCTCCCATCAATGTTTCTCTCTCTGTCTTTCCCTCTCCCACTCTCTCTAAAAATCAGTGGGGGAAAAAATCCTTGGTTGAGGATTACAAAAATAATGAAAATAATAAATCCTGCCGAAACCGGTTTGGCTCAGTGGGTAGAGCGCCGGCCTGCGGACCGAAGGGTCCCGGGTTCGATTCCGGTCAAGGGGCATGTACTTTGGTTGCAGGCACTTCCCCAGTAGGGGGTGTGCAGGAGGCAGCTGATCGACGTTTCTCTCTCATCGATGATGTTTCCAGCTTTCTATCCCTCTCTCTTCCTCTCTGTAAAAACTCAATGAAATATATTTTAAAAATAAAAATAAAAAAATAAATAAATAAATCCTCCTCCCTCTGAGTCTGTCTCCTGAGCCTCTCTCTCTCCCCGGAGCCTCGATCCTCCCCTCTCTGCATCTCTACCTTCAGTCTCAACCTTCCCCTCTCTAAGCCTCTGTCCCTCATCTCTTGTCTCTTGCGCCTCTGAGTGTCTCCCTCCTCTCCCCCCTCCAGTCCCCCATCTCTAGCCTCCTGTCCGCTGGAGTCTTTGTTCCCAGTTTCTGTCCGGCTTCTATCCTCCCCTCTGAGCCTCTGTCCCCAGTTCCTATCTGCCAGTCTGCTGTCAACTGTTGTCTCTCTCTCATGCTGGGTCTCCCCAGACCTCTCTGCTCCCCCGAGCCCCCCCCCCCCCCGGCCCCGGAGGAGGGAGGAAGGTGGGGGTCCCCTCACTGATCTCAGCGTCCTGGAGGCCCTTAAACGCGTCGGAGAAGGCCTCCTCACACTTCTGCACTCTCGGGCCCTCCACCCCCACGAAGATCTGGCAGATGCGGTGGCGCTCGCTGTAGGATGTGAAGCAGAGGAGACAGGCCCAGGCCGGGGCCCCCGCGAAGGCCGAGAGGGCCACCAGGGCAGCCGGCGGGGCCATCGCAGAGGGGCTGGGGCTGTGTGGAGGGGAGTGGGGGGAGAAAGACAAGCAGCGGCTGACCTTTGTGAGGTCACTGTGGGACAGGGGAGGGAGGGGCCTGTGGTCTGAGGTCAGAGGCCAGATTCCTCTGGCAGGTCAGATGTCAGGCTTGGGGTTGGAGGGAGGCAGGAGGAGGAGAGAGGGGTCAGGGGTCAGGTGTCGGGCCCTCAGCCTCCACGCTGTGCGGTAGGGCCGGATGCCAGGCTCCCAAGAACCTCACCTGTGATCCTGGACGTCCTCACAGGTTAAAGGGTCTCAGGGACCCAGAGGCCGGCAGTAAGGGTGTGTGGTGGCCCGACAGGCCCTGGGGGTGTGTGTGTGGTGGTGGTGGTGGTGGTGGTGGAGGGTCAGAGAGAGAGAGAGACGCTGTGAGCGACCCCCTCAGACACAGGGAGACACCAGGACACACGATGAGAGAAAGAGATAGATGGAGAGGACAGCGGCGATGGGAGACAGAGAAAGCAGACCAGACGAGGCGGGATCCGGGCGGGAAAGTCTGAGAGAGGGAAGGGGAGGGAGGAAACGAAGGAACCAGGACAGGAGAGGCAGCCCTGCTTGCTTGCTTGCTTGCTCGCTGGCCCGCTGGCTCGCTCCTCCTCCCAGGGTCCCGGTGGCAGCCCCCGGAGCCCAGCGGGGTGGGGCAGGGGCAGGGGGGAAGGTCCCCGCCGGGTGGGCGTCCCGTGCAGGGCGCAGCCTGGGGAAAGCTAGGAGGCCGTATAGTGATCTCCGTGGGTGTCCTCCTCAACTATACAACCTCCTACCTCAGCCCGGGGGGCGCGGCGGGAGGACAGACAGACGGATGGACGGACAGACGGGGGGGGGGGGGGGGGGGGGGGGGGGGGGAAGGGAGGGACAGGGAGGGTGGGGGAGGGCCGGGGAGGCCCCCGCTGCGATGGTGAGCCCCCGACACGGACCCACAGACACGAGCTTGTGTGCGGCGAAGGCCCCGCAAGGTCGGTTCTACGGGTGGGTGCCAGGGCCCAGGGATGCGGGCCCCCGGCCCCCTCCTCCCCTGGGGAACCCCCGGGGAGAATCAAATCCCTTGGGGGGACGGGGGGGGGGGGACGACCCAGGAGTTCAGTGCCCCCCAATCCCCCCAAACCCACCCCATTCCTTCCTCCCCAAGGTCCCTGGAGTCCAGGCCCAGCCCCTCCTCCTCCTCCTCCCTCAGCCCCAGTCCAGCCTGGACCGGCTCCCTGGGGGGGGGGGGGGGGGTCAGGCACAGGCTGCCCCGCTTCCTGGAAATCTCACCTGGTCCGGAGTCCGGCCCCCCGGAAACCAGGGGGCTCCCCACCCACCTGTCAGGCGCAGGAATCCGGCATCCGGCCCGGGGGACACAAAAGCTTCCTTTCCTCTCTCCCCTCTCTCATCCCTTCGGGCGGCCCCTCGTCCTTTATGGGGAGGCAGCTGTGGTCCCCAAGATCCAGCATTGTCCCAGGGACCTCCAGGACCCCCCCCCACGCCCCCCTATTTTGCAGGTGGGCCTCGGGGAGCTCCAGGACTTGGCTGCAAGCGGGGGGAGGGGGCGGCTTCCCAGGTGGGCGGCACCCAGCACCCTCCCTCCCTCCCTCCCTCCGGGGCTCGGAGACTGTGCCCCGGGGGCCCCTCCGGCTCGCTCACTGCCCCCCCACCCTGCCCCGTCCCCCCAGCTCCAGCTCCGGCTGCACGGTCCACGCTGGCGGCCGGAGGGGCGGTCTTGGCCTCACCTGGATCCCATCTCCGCCGGCATCCGCGCCCCCCTCCCCCCTCCCGCCCCGCGGTCCTGCCGGTCCCCCTGGCCCACAGGTCCTTTCTCAGACTCCCGCGTCCTCCCCGCCCTCCCTCCCCTCATTCCTTCCCTTCACCTCCTGTCTTTCTTCCTCCCTCCCTCCCTCCGCCCCCCTCCCTCCGTCTTTGTCCCTCTCTCTCTCTTATTCTCTCCCTCAATTTCCCAGTCTCGCTCCCTCCCCCTCCTCCCCATCCCCCTTCTTTCTCTACATCTCTCAACCGCCCCCCCCCATCCGTGTGTGTGTGTGTGTGTCTCTCTCTGTCTCTCTGTCTCTGTCTCTCTCTCCTTCTTCCCTCGCCTCCTTTCTCCTTCCCTCCCTCCCTCTTACTTAGGTCTTTCTCCTCCCTTCCCCCCCCAATCCCCTCCCTCCCCCATTCTCTTTTCTCTCTCTTTCTCCCCCTCCCCCCAATTCCCTTCTCTCTGGCTGTCTCCCTCCCTTCTTCTCTCTCTCTCCCCCCCCCCATTCCCTTCTCTCTGTCTTTCTCCTCCTCCCCATTCCCTTCTCTCTGTCTTTCTCCTCCTCCCCATTCCCTTCTCTCTGTCTTTCTCTTTCCCCCCCCCCCCCCATCCCCTTCTGTCTGGCTGTCTCCCTCCCTTCTCCCTCTCTCTGTCTTTCTCCTTCCTTCTCTCCCTCCCCCTCGCCGCTCCGAGCCAGGTCTGGAGCTGGGGGTGGGGTGGGGTGGGGGTGGCTGGAGAAGGGGCCCCGGGCTGGGGTAGCGACCTGCTGAGGAGGGGGAGGAGAGGCGGGAAGGGGGCGGAGGAGGAAAGGGGGGGAGGAGGCGAGGGGCCCAGAGACTGGTCCACGGTCCCAGCTCTCATCCCCCCCAGCCCCCCTTCCCTCCTTCCCCACCTCCCAGACCCTCCGGCGGGGGCGAGAGTCAGGCCAAGGTGGGGAGGAAGGGGAAGGGAGGAGGCTGTCCCCGCCGCCCGCCGCGCCCCCCCCCCCCAACAACCTGGCCCGGAGCCCAGGCCTGGTTCCCAGCATGCCCCGGGGCTGCCTGGGGCCTGAGGAGGGGGATGAGAGGAGAGAGGAAGCCGAGAATCTTTAAAAGATTCTCTTGGACCCGATCGCCTGCCCGCTTGCCCCCCCCCATCCCCCAAAAGATGTCTCCTCGGGGAAACTGAGGCCCCTGGAGAGAGAAGGGTCAGGATGGTTCAAGGTCACGGGACCTCCCCCTCCTGGGCCCGTCGAGGCGCGATTTGGGGAAGGGGCTGGCGGCACTTCCCCCAGGTCTCTCTCCGTCCCCCTCCCCCCCTCTGCAGACCCTGGGGAGCCCCCAGGGGTCAGAGAGCAGACCCAAACAGTCTGGCACCATGGCAACCGGGCGGCCCCGCCCCCTCGGCCCCCCGCAGGGATGGAGTCCAGCTGGGGCCGGAGAGGAGGTGGGGACGCCTGGGTTCTGGGGAGGAAGGGGCTGGGGGGGGGGCTGGCCCTAGCTCTGGGGGTTCGTGAAGGGGGGGTGGGGCTGGCGTGTGCACCCCCAAAGTCTGAGGCTAGAGGCTGGGGAGCCAGGCTCCCGGGTCCCGGGCTGCAGGGGGCTGGGGCGGGGTGGGGGAGGGGGGAAGGGGGGCGCGGGTTCTGGAATTCGGAGGGAGGAAGGGGCTGGGCGGCGGCGGGCCCCCAGGTGGAGGGGGAGAGGGGGGCTGGGCCTTGGAATCCCAGGTCCCCCCAGGGGGAGCCCGGGCGGGCGCGGGGCCTCTCCGCCGCCGCCGCCAGACATCCCCTGCCCCCGCCGCTGACCCTGGCCTGTCTGGCGGCCCAGACGCCCTCCCCCTCCCCGCCGCCCCCTCCCCCCGGCGCGGCTCACCCTTGACCCCGCGAAGCCCCGCAGCCGCCTCCCCGCCCCTCCCCCGCCCGCCGCCCCGCCAGACAGACAGACGTTAACCCTCCCGCCGCCGGCGGCCCGCCGCGGCCGGACCCGCGCCCGGGAGGCACCCCCGGTCCCCCCCACTTCACCCCGCGTCTCCTCCGGCTCGGGATCGGGGTCCCCCCACCCCATCCCTCCTCCAGGGGATGTTCTCCGCCCTCTCCTCCCCTGGATCCCCAATCCACCCCCCACCCCCAGCCACCGCCTCCAAGAATTCCGGAGCTCGGGTTCCCCACCTACCCCGTCCCCCCCCGTCCCCCCAGATCCCGGGCCCCCCGTGCCTCCTCCTTCCTCGGGGACCCCGGGAGGGGGGACCCTCCCGCAGACTCACGGCTCCGCGGCTCCCGCGTCGGAGGGAACGGTCTCCGGCCCCGCGGCCGCCGGCGGCTCTCCATCCTCCGCCCGCGGCCGCTCCCGCCGCCTCCCGGCGCCCGCTCCGGCCCCGCGGCCCGGCCCGGCCCGGCCCCCGCGCCCCGGCCCCGCCGGCCCCTCCGCCCCGGCCCCGCGCCTGGCTTCCCCGGCCCCGCCGCTGGCCGCGGTCCAGGGGAAAAAATTCCATCCCGCCCGCGGGGGAGGCGGGGGAGGCGGAGGCCGCCGCGGAGCGTGACGCAGGGCGGAGGGAAGGGACAAAAGGGGCCGGAGAAGGCGGCGGGCCCGGCGCTCCCGCCCTCCGCCGCCGCCCCGCCGCCCGGCCCGGCTCCCCGGCTCCCCTCCGCCTCCCGCTCCCCCTCCTTCCTTCCCCGGCCAGCCTCCCGGCCCGGCGCA